>NW_008622661.1:0-200 GCF_000691845.1 Merops nubicus | reverse complement strand
TCGAGGGGTTTTGGTGGCACCTCCAGGGGGTTTTGTGCCACCTCAAAGGGTTTTTTGGCACCTCGAGGGGGTTGGTGGCACCTCGAGGGGGTTTTGTGGCATTTCAAAGGGGTTTGGTGGCACCTCAAGGGGATTTGTGGCACCTCAAAGGGGTTTGGTGGCACCTCAAAAGGATTTGTGGCACCTCAAGGGGGGGTTTT
>NW_008622660.1:942-1171 GCF_000691845.1 Merops nubicus | reverse complement strand
TTCACTTATTTATACAGGCACGACCTCAAATGCTTTAAAGAGGGACAAGAAAGGGACCAGTGTCCCCAGGGAGGACACCCGTGAAGGGGGCTTTGCTCCTGCAAGGCTCTTCTGCACCCACGCAGGGTGGTACAGCAGAGAGCTAATGAGGAATCGCTCTCACCCCTTCAGAGGATCAGGAATCCTTTGGGTTGGGCGAGACCTTGGAGCTCCTGGAATCCACCTGTGA
>NW_008622660.1:0-602 GCF_000691845.1 Merops nubicus | reverse complement strand
GGGCCCTGCTGGGCACGGGCCTCGCTCCTCTGCGGGGGGAGGGCGAGCCTCAGGGCTGCAGCTCCCAGGAACGGGGTGAAATCCCCTCCTTTCGCTGGGTCAGCCCCACAGACAGGGGGATTTCTGCCCGGGGGAGGGACCACAGGGGTGCTGCCGGTCCCTCTGCAAGGGTGTGACAGCCTGGAGCGATGCCTCCCCTCACCCAGCCCCAAACCACCGGGAGGAGGGACCGTGGGGTCCCTGTGGTGGCCCCCAAAGGCAGGTCCTGGGGGGCAAGGGGGTGTGGGCAGCCCTGGATGCCCACGAGAGCTGCTGGGGCAGTGTGGGGGTCTCTCTTTCTTCCTGGCTTGGGGTGGTGCTGAGCCCTCCACGCTTGACCCCCAACAAATTTTAGCAGAGATCCCCCCAAACCTTCCCTGCTCCTCATCTTGGCCCCAAGGGATCCCACCCCAGCTCTCCCCATAGGTCAAAGAGCCATTAAGGCTGGAGAAGACCTCTCAGATCCAGCCCGACCCTCAACCCAGCACTACCGAGACCACTAAACCCCGTCCTGAAGAGCCACATTTTGGGTCCCCCAGCCCCAAAACCTCCCTGGCCCAGGC
>NW_008622659.1:30261-38414 GCF_000691845.1 Merops nubicus | reverse complement strand
AAAAGAAATACAAAGTAAAACTAGAAAAAAAAAGGGAAATAAAAAAAGGAAATAGAAAAAATACAGAAAAGAAATAGAAAGAAAAAATGAGGGGGGAAAGAACACAGAGAAAGACAAAAAGAAACAGAGGATAAAGGGAATAAAAATAGAAGACAAAAAAGCCTGAAAAGAAATAGGGAGAAAAAATGGAGGAAAAAGGAAAATATAGAAAGAAAAAAGAAACAATAGGGGGAAAAAGAAAGAAAAAAGAGAAGATGGAAAGAAAATAAAGAAAATCACCAGAAGCCCCATCTCTGAAGAGCAATAAGGCACCAGGGGGAAAGAAAAAAGGGCTTTTTTTTTTAATTTAATCTTATCAGAGGCAGGCAGGACAATGACAGGAAAGGGTAGGGAGGCCTGGCCAGGGCTGGCGGAGGGAAGGGCAGGGAGGGATGAGGGGTTAAAGGCAAAAAAACCCTCAGAGATGCCCCCAGGGACCTGTCTGAGCAGAGGTGGGGCTGTCGTTGAACCTGGCAGGACAGCACGGTGGAAGAGCTGGTTGTGCACAGCCAGGTTGGTAAGGAGGAAGGCAGGTGAGGGGATGAAAAGCTGTTTCCCCTCCTTGCTGCTGTGAAAATCCTCCTATTTCCAGCAAAATGCAGCTGTGAAAAGGGTCCAGCACAGAGGGATGGGTCCAGGTCCTGCCGTGGTCCTTCTCTGCCCAGCAGAGTTGGAAATCAGGATGGTGGTGGTCCAAAGTGGAAGGGAATGGCTTTTGGGTACCCAATCCATCCTCCCTCTCTGCCAGAGCAAGGATAGGGCTCTGTCCAAGCAAGGATAAGTCTCTGTCCCTCTTTCCCCAGCCAAAATCTTTGGAGGCTTGGACTAGATGACCTTTAAAGGTCCCTTCAAACCTCAACCATTCTACGTTTCTATAATACCATCATCCTATGATCTGATCCATCATTTTTCCTGACAGCTTTAGGAAAAACATAAAGGTGGTTTTGGACAATGCCAGAGTGTTTGGTGAGTTTTTTTTTTATCTCCCTCTCCTGGAATGAACTTTTCCTGCTCTAAAACTGCACAGAAAAGGGTATTTTGCATTGGCAGCATCTCCCAGCCCCACTCGGCTGCGCCTGGCTGCTGAATAATTGATGTGACAAATCTTGCGGCATTTTTCAAAGAGATTATTCAACAGTTTTCTCCCCTTTAATCCCTGTCTTCACCACTGCGAGGATAAGGAACCACTTCAAAAGTCGCCAGGCTGAAAATGGAGAAAGAAATTGTCCTTCCTATAAAAAAATCTCTGGAGATGGGGAGGGTGAGGCTGCCGATGGCATCGGTGCAGCCCGACCCTTGTGATCCCATTCCCTAGCTAAAAGCTCTTTGTGTAGCAGTTCTTGGGATTATTTCCTGCTCTTACTCCCCCCAAAAAAAGTGAAATTTGGGTATTTCAAAGCTCTGTGTTTAGCACTCAAACATGAGCCACTGCTTTGCCTCCAGGCACGAGGATGTCTTCACCCACTGCTTTGTTTGATCACTTCAACCAACTGTTGTCACCAGAAGTGTAAAGAGCTTTGGAGATGAGATTTTGCAGCTCCCTGACCCCTCTCCAGTGGCATCACATCTTGCCTTTTTGGGGGTATCTTTTAATTACGTGGCAAGAGGCATCTCATTGGCTGGACCACAGAGATCCAGCTTTCTTCATGAATATTTTACTGGCATTTTTTTGCTGCACGCGTCAGAAAACTCCAGAAGAGATGGAAGGAAAATAAGTGATTAAAGATTTGGGAGATGAAAGAGGGGAGGTGAGGAGAGGGGAAAAAAAACTGGAGATAATTAAAAGGAAAGTGATGTAACGAAGACTCCTGGGGCAGCAAGCAAAGAGCAACATGGAGTTAAATGTGGTTCTGGGAAGGAATAAAACCTTGGGTGTTGCTGGCAGCAATTTGGGCTCCAGGGAAGGCTGGCAGGACACACGTGGGGTCTAGGCAAGCGACTCAGTGGGCAAAATTTACCTGAAAGGCAGAGGTGTGATGCTTGTGGGCCAAGGAGCAGGTTCTGCATCAGGCATTGTGGAGCCAGAGCACATTCACAAAGATTTTTATATATTATTTAAGCTCGACGAGCAGCACATAAACCTCAGTGGTGCCCAAGTCAGAGGAGGGACTTAATCCTCCCTTATTTCCAAGGCTCACCCCTGAGCTGCTGAATTTTGCAGGGGAAAACAGCTTCTCTGCCTCTCCTGGTGAAGCTTTTCTGTTTTGCATCCAATAAATATTCATCAGCCAAGAGAGAAGAGCCGTCCAGAAGGAAAGGCTGGGGCTGCAACAGGCAAGGACCTTTGAACTGACTGCTGGCTGAAATAAAGCATCATGGAATCACAGGCTGGTTTGGGTGGGAAGGGACCTTTCAAGGTCACCTAGTCCCACCCCCTGCAGGGACAGGGGCATCTGCAACCAGAGCAGGGTGCTCAGAGCTCCATCCAACCTCACCTGGAATGGTTCCAGGGATGGGGCAGCCACCACCTCTCTGGGAAACCTTGTCCAGGCTCTCAACACCCTCAGCATCAAAAATTTCCTCCTTATATCTAGCCTAAATGTATCCACCTCTTCCCAGCAGCCTGCAAACTCCCAGTATGAGACTGCAAAAGCTCTGCTCCTCCTTTCCCCTGCTTCTTCTGGATGCTACAAGGCTAAAACAACCCCCCCGGCCCTCAGCTCACAACGGGATGCAGCTAATTACACAGCCCAGACCTTTTTCCCCACCTCAATTCCGAGGTCTTGGGACTTTGCCTTCTTCCAAGGTGCTGATCTCCAGGTGATTTTACAGCCTAGAAGGGCAGGGATAAAATGCAGCTTCACCAGCCAACCCGGGGAGAAAGTGTCATCCCTAATGAAGCCTCGTTGATCCGCTCCCCAGCCGAAATGTTTTGCAGGTGCTTGTTGCAGAGAAGAGGACAGATAATGAATAAAACATGTTGGTGCTTCAGCCTCCAGTAAATGTGACAAACTCCAATCTGAGGGCTGGAGGGGAAGGAGATGAAATATGAGTTGGAGCTCATCTGAAAAAGCTCATAACTAATCCAAGATGTTTTGCTGCGGAGTCTGGCTGCTGCGGGGCACGGGTCGAGCCAGGTTTATAAGGGACCAGGGAAATAGAGAAGGGGCTGGAGTTATCTTTAAAAAGACAGCAGGATGTGACCTCTGCCCACTGATGATATAATTCTGTGCATTAAAGGGAGGGTTGTCTTCATCCTTTTTGCTCCCAGACTCAGCTGACCCTGTTGTTCTCGAGCCCAGAGGAGAAGCCAAAAGGGGAGAAAAAAAAACAACCCCAAACATTTTAGATGCCAAAGCTTATTACATTAAAATGCACATGCTAAAAAGCCTCCAGAGCCCTCGAGGATCATTGGTGCTCTGAGGTCAGTGGCTACAACCAGCAGCCAACAAATAAAGGATGATTTGAGGAGCAGTGATTCTCCAGTATTTATTCCTGCGTGGGTCCCTCGGCACCCTGCTGATGTTCCCTGACCTGTGGCTGCTGAGTTGTCCCAAGTTTGGGCTTCTCACCCTTTTTGAGAGCAAAGCCAAGGTCTTTTTTTATAGGAAGTTCACTTTTTTCCCCCTACCAGCGCTCACTGGATGGTCTGAAGACTAGAGATTGAACTGAATCCATGTGGAAAAATGACCTGGGAATGAGCCCAGCTCAGGGGCTTGGGCACTTGGGGTGCACAGGGCACAGTGGGGGTGTCTGTTCCCTACCCCACATTGAGCTGCCCTCCCTTCAGTCCAGCCTGAGGAGGAACAAAAATAGCTTCAATTCTGTGTTCTGAATACCTGTATTAGTCAATTAATTCTTTTCCCATCCATTTTCACCATGCCTGCACTTCCTTTTACATCATTAGGCTTAATTAGGGCTCCAAATATTCCCCCAGAATACTCCTACACTTGGGCTAAATTAAGGGAAAAAAGGGTTAGCTACGTGCTCCAGGTCAGTGCTGAGCTCAGCTCCTGCAGGTCTTCCTCTCTCCTCCTTTTTTTCCTCCTTTCCCAATCTCTTTCTCTCACTTTTTAAACCTGACCCCATCTCTGCACGTTGTCTTTGGGACTGGGGAAAACCCAAGAGCGATGCTATGTGCCATCACAAATTAAAACCAGCCTAAAGTAGAAGGTTGGGGTAAAGTGCTGACTTTGTAACACAAGAGACCATGTCTCCAGCTGGTTCCAAACAGCCTGCTCATTTATCTTCCAATTAATTAGAATTTTCTGCTAGTCTATATTCAAGAGGATTCCCCCAGTTACAAACTCCACAGCTGAGGTCACGAGGAAGCAGAGTCCTCTTAGCTCAGCTCAGCAAATCATCAGCTGCCATCCTCAGATGGGTCCTGGGCTCAAGCCTAAAGCTCCAGAACACCATAATACACAAATCATTAAAAAGTTGGATATTTCCAGGTCCTAGCTTGCAAAAATCCTGCAAGTTTGGGAGTGCAAAGATGACGTATTGCTTGAGGAACATCCTGAAATGAACTCTTGCTTTTTGCTTTTAACCTTTACACCCTGGCAGCTTTACTCCTCCTGGGATGCTCCCTCTGCTCCCCAGCCTTCTGCATCTTGTTGATCAGCTCATGTTTTTCATGTTTAATGTTACCCTCTCCTGGGAGCTGGCTCAGAGCATTTCAGCCTTCCAGGATCTCACCACTGACCTGAGGTTTTGCTTTCTACAAGCCTGGGTCTCCACTCCAACCTCTTTTCCCTTCATTTCTGTCTGCAGGTTCTCTGTATTCTTTAACCCAGATGGCTTTGCCCTGTCAAAAACATTAACTGTCAGAAATACTAAAGGCAGCTGCTCAGTTGTTTGGGTTTGGGGCTGTTCCTCTTTCCAAGAGGAAAGGATGAAAGAGTGCATGTGCTTTCAAATGCACCCTGATTTGCCAAAAATACTTGAGCACCAAACACGTGTTTTGCAGAGGAGTTTGCTCTCTGCCAGAGAATCATTTTGGCAAGTTGATGGTGTTATTTTTTTAAAAAAGGAGCTAAAACCCCAGGAAAACTGCAATTCTTTCTATCACAGAGCATGATACTATGATTCTATATCTGTTAAACTAAACACATACATGGCGACAATGCCTCCACCTCCCTTTGAACTCTATAAGACACCTGGAGAGCAGAGAGCCAGGACAGTGATGCTCAGGGTGCTGTGCAGGATTGCTCAGGGGGACAAGCCAGGACAGGATTGGCCTGAACGAGAGGATTTTTGGCACCAACAGACCCGTTTAGGATCTCAGGACCTAGGTTTGTTTGCACCCACCCTTGCTTCGGTGCTGCATCATCGCAGGCTGCAGGCAGATCATCCATCCATCCATCCATCCATCCATCCATCCATCCATCCATCCATCCATCCATCTCAAAGCCCTTTTCCTTGTTGTTTTCTCAGGAGTTCAGAGAGGTGGTTTGTTTTTGAGGATGGTGGTAAGCAGCATCTCTCTTCAGGTGCAGCTACAACCCCAGGAAGCAGGAATTAAAAGCACAGATTGGAGACAAAGGTATTTATAGTAGAGATATAGATAGATCCCAATGAACTCATGGTGTGCACACACGTGGGTGTGTCATATGGCTCATTTCCCAGCCCTCCTAACTGAAAGACTAAAGCACAAGTCCTCAATATCTCAACACAGCAGGTATTTGGGGGATTGGAATCATCAGAGTCCTGCTTTTGGTAACTTTTATAAGCAGGACATGGAGTGGCTGAAGCTTTGCATGAGCTGGGAGAGTCAAAACCTGGTGGAGATGAAATGACCAAAAACTCAGCTGCTAATCCCTAAAGCACACAGGGAAAGCCTTTACCCCACATCCCTCCACGTGCTCCATGAGGTCCCCAAAGTGTAGTTGAAAGATGATTTAGTCCTGGCTTGAACTTGAAGAGCCACAAGCAGTCTGACTTCTCCCCCACCTTGTGCATCTGACACCTCCAGTTCTGCTGCAATGGGCCCCCACCACGCAGGGAAGGAGATTGTTCTGAAGCAAGAGATGGCTCCTCCTTTGTTCCTTGTTGCTGTTTTCTGCCAATTTTATTTATTTGGTTATTTTGGCAAGGCCCCAGGTGGGGGGGGATGAGTCGCTGGAAGAAACAAAGCCCAAATTCAGGTTGCATCAGTGCCCAGGGCCTCGCTTTGAGAGGCTCCCTCTGGTTTGAGTCTCTTTTCCTGCCACGAAAGCCAAACTTGAGCAAGCAGAGTTTGGAAAAGCATTTACAAGAGTCGTGGGTGAAAGTGCTGGAAAAAGCTTTAATTGGCTTTTTGGCATTGCCTTGGGATGGCCATGGAGCGAGCTCCTCCCAAGCACCTTTCCCATTAGCCATACTCAGTAGAAAATTCACCTCTGCACCCCCAACCAGCTTCCTGCCCTTGCTCCTTTCCTCCCTTCAGACCTTGTTAAAATTAGAAAAGAAAAAAAGCAGCAGGCAGCAAGAGGAGTCAGGAAGAAATGAGATCTCCAAAAAGAGACTTCAATCTGAGCCATTCATTCGTACCCCTGTGCCCTCGCTGATGTCTCTTGTTGTCTGGCTGCATTGCCTGTGATTTTAGGGAGGAAAATGATGCTTCTTTCCATCAGTTGTGGTCCTGGGGAGGTTTCTTACTCTGTTCAAGGAGATATTTGGGGATAAAACGAGAAGTTTCTGTGTTTCAGAATACCTTGCAAAGGTTTTTTCCATGCTTTTGCTTGTTATTTCCCTCCCATAGCTTCACAGGCATGAAACTGTCACTTGAAGGGGGTTTTATCCTTCTCCCACCTCCAGGCACTAGTTTACTTTTAGTTGTTTTTTTTACTGCAAGCTTTTCAAACATTTTGGGGCATCCAAACTTCTCTTCCTCCTCCTGAAAGTTTATGGGGAGCCAAGACAGCATCCACTGGCAACACCACTCTGGTGAGGAGGAGGAGCTCCACAAGCTCACAGAGTAGATGTCAGCAAGAGGTCAAACTGAGGTGTCTTTTGAGGATACAAAGCAACTTTGCTCAGTCCTTCCAGGAAAATAGCTCTGCTCAGACACCAACACTGCCAGGCAGAGCCTCATTGCAGCACCAAGTCCTTCCTGCTTCCCTCCAGCAGTTTAATTTCAATTTTTTCAGTTTAAGTCTCAATTTTTGTAGGGGATTTTCCTTCAAGGCAGCAAGAAACACTAGAGAGATCTTCCATTTTTGCCAGGAATCTCCACCGATGACAAGATGAACTAATTTGCATGGAAATAACTGATTTCTTCACGTTGTGGGACGAAGAGAGAACAGACTCTCCTGAGAAAAATTTCCCTTTCTCCCCAAAGTGCCAGGTCCTGGAGCAGCTGCTGAGGATCTAGGGGAGAAGGTGGCTGTGGAGAGGAACTCAGCAACTCTTCCAAAGGAGTAAGGAAGGTGCTGATAGATGACAATAAAAACTAAGCAAGTTAGAAATGGGTCAGGGCAAGAAGCAGTTTCTCTGCCTGGTAACAAATGTGTCTGGCCTGCTTCCCTGATGAGCTCATCCATCGGGCCAGAGCCTCACTCTAATGCTTTGCAGACCTCAGGTATATTATCCTACCCTGAGCACAAACCCTCCAGGGAAACCACATCCAGGAGGGAGGTGGGAAACATCCGTCAGCAAATGGGATGCTCAGGGCAGTGGGCTAGGGATGCCCATGGTGGTGGTGGTGGGATGGAGATGCCCATGGTGGTGGTGGGATGGAGGTGCCCATGGTGGTAGTGGGAGGGACATGCCCGTGGTGGTGGTGGTGGGATGGAGGTGCCCGTGGTGGTGGGATGGAGATGCCCATGGTGGTGGTGGGATGGAGATGTCCATGGTGATGGGATGGAGATGCCCATGGTGGTGGTGGTGGTGGGATGGAGATGCCCGTGGTGGTGGTGGTGGTGGTATGGAGATACCCATGGTGGTGGGATGGAGATGCCCATGGTGGTGGTGGTGGTGAGATGGAGATGCCCCTGGTGATGGGATGGAGATGCCCATGGTGGTGGTGGTGGTGGGATGGAGATGCCCATGGTGGTGGAGGGATGGAGATGACCGTGGTGGTGGTGGTGGGATGGAGATGCCCATGGTGAAGGGATGGAGATGCCCATGGTGGTGGTGGGGTGGAGATGCCCATGGTGGTGGTGGGGGGGTGAGGGCGGTGGTGGGGGGGGGGG
>NW_008622659.1:0-30216 GCF_000691845.1 Merops nubicus | reverse complement strand
TGTAGCAGCTGCTGAGGATCTAGGGGAGAAGGTGGCTGTGGAGAGGAACTCAGCAACTCTTCCAAAGGAGTAAGGAAGGTGCTGATAGATGACAATAAAAACTAAGCAAGTTAGAAATGGGTCAGGGCAAGAAGCAGTTTCTCTGCCTGGTAACAAATGTGTCTGGCCTGCTTCCCTGATGAGCTCATCCATCGGGCCACAGCCTCACTCTAATGCTTTGCAGACCTCAGGTATATTATCCTACCCTGAGCACAAACCCTCCAGGGAAACCACATCCAGGAGGGAGGTGGGAAACATCCGTCAGCAAATGGGATGCTCAGGGCAGTGGGCTAGGGATGCCCATGGTGGTGGTGGTGGGATGGAGATGAGCACAGCCAGCAGGCTATGGACCAAGAGGTGGCGCTGACAGACTGCCATCCAGCCAAGCTCAGCTTATTCCCTCCAGCAGCTGAGCAAAGCAGGCTCCTACCCAAGGCAGACGTATTTCTCTCTCTTATCTGCATGCTCTTGGGCTGGCCGAGGCATTCTCAGGCACTAATCTCCTGTCTGTCCTGCCCAGAGTCCCAGAGGAGGCAGGGGAGCTGCTGGGGTGAGGAGCAATGCAAGGCATGTGGCACTCAGCTTCCAGGTCTGAAGGCCACGGTCAAAGGAAGCTCTAATTAAATTAAACTGTGTTTTTTTGGGTAAAGAAAACACAATTTCTTTGCTGAACGGGAGGCTCGGGGGGGTAGGAGAGGGTGAAAAATGTTTGCTGTGTGGAGGAGGGAGTGCAGATTATTTCTTTGCCCATCTTGACCCAGTTTTTGTTGCTCCTTTGGGGTGCTGCAAGAGGCAGAGGCTTTACAGAGGAGCAAAGGAGGCTTTGACCTCAAGAGTCACTTTTGGTCAGGCAGCTCCTTAGTTGTTCACAGCCACATCCAGAGTGCATTCAAAGAAAAAGCACTGGTTTGGTTTTTTTTTACAAAGAAAAGCCAAAAATCTACCCTAGGCACATCTGATAAGAAGGTGGCTGCAGGTAAAAACCAGCCCAGGGCACTTTGTCTCCCTTTTCCTCAACATCTTCAAGCATTTCTGGTACTAGAGATGAGTCACTGGAAATCCCCCACTGTCTAGTGATGCTCTTCCTCTGGGGCTCTTCTTTCAAACACTAGTTGGTGCTCCTTTGAGTGGCACAAAACAGAGCCCATACTTAGACTTTGTGGTCCCACAACGCTCTGTAGCTTGGGGAATAAGAGGAAGAAAGGTGAAGAAGGGCCCTATTTTAGGCAGCAAGCACATGTGCTGCTGAGGGGCAGATTTGCAAAGAGCCCATCTTCTAGAGAACATCACTCACAACTCTGTGGTTTGGATATTAATAGCCCGAGCTGTGTTTGCAGTTCAGGACACCTTCTGTCTTTCCTCAGGCCCCAACCTGGGAGAAGGGAGTGAGTGTGTTTTGTGTGGGCATCTGGACAGGGTTAAAAGCCCCAGGGTGTCTCCAGGTTTAGAAGAGATCAGAGGCTGAGCTGGAAAGAGGAGGCTCACATGGCACCACGTTGGCTATCTCCAGATGGAAAGGGTGGAGCAATGGGGTCTCCAGCCTCCTGGGTACCTTGTAATGAAAAAACACAACTGCCTCAAGAAGGTCCAAGAGTTTCTAACAAAACATGTGCAGCTCCCCTGATGAAATCAATGCAGCCAAGCACCAGGGTCAATCAATGGGTGAAAATCCATCAATGAGGTGCCTGTTTTATATCTGAGCCTGAATTTTCACCACTGATGGGTAGAAGTTAAAGAGTCAAAGGTGCATCTCAGACAAAAACATCTCTTTTCATCAGAAAGATGGTTGAGAAGGGAAAATCCCAAACCAATGTGCCTGTGCTGCAAATAAAAACAAGTATTCTCTGCATCAGACAAGTCAAGAAACCCCTTGAAAAGGAGGGAAACAAAGCCCCAGAGTCCCAGAAAAGCCTTGGGGAGGGGAGACCCAAGTGTCAGGATCAGGCTTGGTGGCCATTTGTAGCTCTGAGGGTTTGACTTTGCAACCCCTTTGCTTTTTTCCAAGCCAACAACGTTGGTTTCTGTGTATCCTGGCCCAGCTTCCAAGAGATTTTTGCTGAGAAGCTGTGAAGATCCTGCTAGATGACCAAATCAACTTGGGCAAGAGGGTTGCCTCAGAGGGGTGGGGAGGACTTCCCAACCACAGAGCTTGGATTATTGTTTGGGGATGGTGGGTAGCTTAAATTAACATCCTCCACAACACTGTAGTGATTTCAGATCCTAGATGGGCACCATTGAAACAACACAAGAGAAGATGGAAGAAGGTTTGAAGAGCTTGTCCAGTAAATTAACATCCTCCACAACACTGTAGGGATTTCAGATCCTAGATGGGCACCATTTAAGCAACACAAGAGAAGATGGAGGAAGGTCTGAAGAGCTTGTCCAACCCTTGTGAGCTTTTGGGGTGGGAATAAACTGGGCACATCAGTGGGCAAAGGTGCCACGCTGCAAAAAAAGGACCCCCACCACCCAATGCTAAGGTTGACCATGTAGTTCTTCTGGAAGGGAGACTGAAACTCAGCTCCAGGACAGATGTTAGCAGTAATTGTAGACTCTCCTTACCCAGCATCAGCCTAATGGGTACAAATCTGCCAATTAAGGACCAATTAAGGCTCGCCTTTAAATACCTTCTCCCTACTCAGCAGTGCTTGCATAGATTGAACTATTAGCAATAGGCTCTTTGGACAAGGTCGTTGTCCCTTTCATCTAAGGATCTCAAAGCACTTGATGAAACTCCACTGCCTCTCTCTGTGGTAGGTAAAGGCTGTAATGGTATTTTAATATCATGAACCTAATTTATAAGGATAAATTACAGTGGGAGATAAAGAGCCCAGGGACCCATGTGGATAAAAATAAAAAATCCATATTGCCCCATTATCTGGCTTTGGTTAAGCTTCTGCTTGTATAAGTTTTTTTTTTTTTGGCTAATTTCTCCCCCTTTTTTTTTTTTTTATTTTAATGAAATGCTATTTATTTATAGCTCGACGCCAACTTTGAAGCCAGAGCCAAGCATTTGGGGAGCTGCTCAGATAGGGCTCTTGAAAAGGAGAATTATGTCTGTGTCAGATGTTTTCAGAAGTTATTGTTTAAAGGCAGCAAGAACTATGACATCTCTCCCAACGAGCTCGCCCTCCCCTCAGCGTTTCTAGAGGACACGGGCAGAGCAGATGTCTCCAGAGCTGGGAGAAGACGTGGTGACAAGCGTGTGTGAGGGGAAAGGCATCAGGGAGGGGATCAGATGAAAGAAGATTTTAGACAGGAAGCCTCAAAGGACCAGCAGCAGTGTAAAGTGCTCCCCGATGCCTCACACGAGCCTCCTTCTGCTCGCCAAGGCATGAGGCATGAACGTGTTGGATGCTTTGAGGTGGCTAGAAGATGTTTGCAACAGGTTGCCTGGCAAAGTTGTGGGTGTTCCGTCACTGGATGTGTTCAAGAGCAGGTTGGATGGGGCTTTTGAGCAACCAGGTCTAGTGGAAGGTGTCCTCCTGCCTTGGAACTAGGTGGGTCCCTTCCAAAGTCCCTAAAATGTCCCTTCCAACCCAAACCATTCTATGGTTGTGTTTCACTGTCTCAAAAAAGCCATCATTCCAGTAGTCAAGAAGACATTGACCACCTTCTACAAGGTACTGTGGTCTTCCTTGGTGGGCTCCAAGCTCATGAGCATCCTACAAGCCAAACTAAAGTTCTGATGAGGCCAAGGCACTTGGGAGGAGAGAACAGCACCATTGGATGGACTGTGCTCCATTTTCAGAGGGCTTTTTCACTCCATTTGGCCACTTCCCTTTGCAACATAAAGCTCTTCACCACTCCTTCCAGGTGACCACTCAAGACTTCAGGCAGCACCGAGGACCCCACATGCCACCCCAATGACAGGCAGGAGTGGGGGAGCTCTTGTTCAACGCCACTTCCCTTGGCTGCTGGAGGGGCTCACCCCATCTCAACGACCTTCATGCTCAGAAGCAGCAACAGAGAAGCTATTTCTGGCCACTCCTCCACGAAGACAACCCCCCCAAGGGCCATGGGAAGCCTTTTGCTGGGTTTTGCCTGGGAGAGGAGGGGTTTATGGAGACGTTCCCTTTTCCCATGGCTCCAGCTTTGGTGTCTGGATGACATCATGCCCTCCTGCCCGCCGAGAAGACAGAGAGCTTTTGAGAGCCTGGAAGGGGGGGACTCTGGTCCTCTGCCAAGGCTGATGAGGAGAGGCACATACCTTCAGCCCATCGCCTTGGCCGAGCCATTCCTGGAGGGTGACCTAACTTCCTCCTGAGGAGCTGCAAGGGAGACAAGCCGGGGTCTATCTCGGAGAACAGCGGTTGTTTGAGGGATGGGGTGGGGGGAAGACAGCAGGATGCCTCCTCCCAGCTCTGTGTGTGGAGCAGTTGGGAGGTTATCAGCAGTCTCCTGGGTAATGAGGAGGTTTGCTGCCTGTTTCTGAGCTCTCCGTCCTTAACCTCGTCCCTGCTGCCCCTACAAGTCCAAAACCAAATCCCACAGTAGGTTTTCCCCAAAAGCTTTAAGAGGAACAGTCCTCTGGCCAACTAAATCCTTGCAGAGCTCTAACTCAATACACTGTAATGGCCCCACTGTCCTCCACCCCCAATGCTCCCAGGTTATTTGAGATCCTGGGCCTGGAGATCAGCAGCTCAGGCTCTCTGAACCAGCAAGGTTGCTCTGGTGAGCTTTCAAAGCTGCTCGAGCCAGGAATACACTCCAGGAGTCCTCCCACACCTGCAGCAACTGGTTTCAAGAATGGGAGGGGGTAGATTGTGTTTCCCCACGATGGATCCTTCTCCAGTCTCTTTTGGAGCTCACAAGATGCTCAAGCTCAGCAGCCTGCCCTGGTCTTGCTCACTTCCTCTTGCAGGGGAACATTCTTTAGCCCCTGCAGGAGAACCTACCCTGGAGATCACCAAGGAACATCAGTTACCTGCATCCACCCCTAATTCTGCTTCTCAAGCTTCAGAGGTTAGAGCAGAATCCTTTACAAGGTAGACCCTGGTCCAACTTTTCCCAAATCAAGCAGCTCTCTCCTAAATAACACAGCATCCTCCTTCAAACCTTCCTGAAAGCATTCCTCCTCCCAGATCTTCCTTGGAGAAGAAAAGACTGACATTGGCCTTCTCCAGACTCACACCACCCACTCCCAGCACCTGCCAAGAGGGTGCTCAGCATCCCTCACGTGGGTGTTGCCAATACTGATAGTTACAGGGATGCTTTTATTTGGTGAAAAGTTCCCAAACTAGAGCTGCAGGGTTGGTAAACACCTCCCTCAAAGCACAGCAAACCCCCAGCTCCTCATCCCATGTTGGGCAAGGGGGTGGGGGCCCTTTTGAAGTGCAAATCTCAGCTCACCCTCGGTTCTGCAGCCATTAGCAACGTGTCCATAAGCCTCTGAGATCTCCAGTTGTCCCCCTGGAAGTCTGAAAGCTATTAGCAGGCTTGAGAAAGGGAGGTAAATGAAAATGTGTTTGCCAGTTTCACCAGATGTGAGGCCAGTGTCATGGACAGATTTTATTATTCTATAAATACCAGGGGCAGAAGGTTGTTATTAGCCACACGGTAATTAATACAACGTGTGATGGGCTCAGACATGGCCCACCACTTAATGTCCAATTAATAGCGTGCTGCCCTCCCCAGATGTGGCCCAAAGTCAGCAGAAATGTAGGCATCAGGATCCCTGAGTGAAACCCCCAGCTCAGGAGACAAGCTGATCAGAAGACAGATGATGGCCAACGTTGCAGACATCAAAGCCTGCCTGAGCACATTGCTGCACATCTTCCAGGGGCGTGCAGAGAATGGCTCATACCAGCTCAAAAAACAGATATCTAGGCATTAAAAGGTGGCCAAGTGAGCCAGTCCTAGATTTGCAGCTACCCACTGCATGCTAATGAGCCTCCTTCATGCACTATTAGCACAGCAGAGAGCCCCAGAACATCTGCACATCCCAGGACACTGCTTTCCTCTGCAGAAAGGCCCCTGCAGCACAAGATGTGACAATGTTCAGCTCATTCATACTGATTCTGCTGAAAAAAACAAGCATTCAAACCCTTTGATTAATGGGTGCTCTTGCTCCTCTCCCAGCAAGGCAGAAATATCTGATGCTGGATGCTTGGCACAGTGCTCCAAAACGTAAGGACTGATGGATTTGCAAAGCCAGCCAAGGAGTTATTTGAGCTGTTGGCCTTTTGGAGGCTCTTGCAAAGGTGGAGAGGGTGGTGCTAAGCCCCTGGTGAGCTGGGTTAAAGCAGGGGTGGGTCAGGGAGTGGTAGGAGAAGGGAAAGATATTCTCAGAGCAGCTCATTGGTGCTGTCATGGAAAAATGGGTGAGTATCTGGCCCTGATGTGAGAAATGAGGAGCTTTAAGTACTGTCTCTGTGGACCATGATACATTTATTACAGAGTGGGTTTGCCTGCAATAGCATGGAAGGGACTCAGTGCCCCAATACATCATCTCCTGTCCTGTATTTTTGCACACTTGAAGCTATCATGATCAAAAAAAGAATGTTTTCATGATAACTGGATGTTATTTGCTATTGTATCCACAATACCAGGGCACCCAAGGGCCTGGTGGGTCCCAAGCTCATTGCCTGTACCCACGAGGAATTTGCTCATTGATTAGAGTCATCAACAGCATCTCCTGAGGACACAGATGAGCTATCCCTGGTGGTCAGCAGAGCTGAACTCACTGAGATGGGGTTTGTGGAGCTCTGGTCCTTCCCCTCAGCTTCTTGATGGATGCTCAAGGTAGGAAGGAGCAGCCAGGGCTTGGGTACATGCTTGATATTCTCTTTAAATTCAGCCTGAAGTCCAAATATCTTGTTAAAGCTGGCAGCTTAGGGCTCAGCACATGTTCTCCAAGCCTCTTGCCTAAGTAACCTCCTGCATTTGATGTTACCTGTCTAACACAGGTCCTTTCTGTGCAAAGATCACCTCAGGGTGATTTAACACCAGTTAAGAGCAACCTAGGAGCATGAGGCAGTTTCGAATGGTTTGTAGCAAAGAAGCTCTAAACTCACTGCCCTTGGAGACACCCAACCAGCTCCCAGCTGATGGCTCCCAGGTTGACCACCCCTCCACGATGGCTTTTTGGCTCCAGCCTCCTGCTGCCGAGGTGGGAGAGGGAAGAAGTTGCACTGCAATAGCTCAAGTGATTTATTTGATTGCACGTGTGCAAAAAAGAGTCTTGGCGCTCCGAGGAGAGGTCACTGCCAACTTCAGGCCAGCCAGGCTATACCCTGGTGTAAAATGAAATGGAGGATGAACAAGAACATTTTTCCACAATAACACGGCGAGAGATGCAAGTGATCCTCCTCAAACAGCCATCTCTAATTCCCTGACCTTTGAGCAGTCTGGCAGCCAGCCCCTGAGATGAGTAGAGGTGATAAAATCGCTTGCCAAGCCCTTGTTTCCCAGCTCCATCTGGGTTATCCAGCAACAAGCACTTGCATCTCCCCCCCAGGGCTATGCAAGGGCTATTTTGAAGCCATCCCCACGTCCTGCATCAAGGACACATGGGGTGATGCTTCTTGGATAGGACCAAGGCAGGTGCCACCACCCCAGTGACCCACAGCCTGGGATGGAAGCTGCTTCCAGCACCACGTGTGATCCACATGCTGGAACAGCCACAGCAGTTTCCCTGCCTCACTACACAGCTTTTCTAGAGAGAAAATTTGGGCTCTACTGAAAACTCGAGCTCTGAACTTAGAACTCCTAAAGCTCCTCAGCTTGTAAAGCTTATAAAATGCCTGATAAGAGACCATCTGCACCACTGGGGGTGTCAGGAGGATGTTAAGGTCTTCACATGCAGGGAGGACAAAACCACAGCAGCTCTTCAGCATGATAACCTGAGATGCCAGCCCTGCCAAGCCCATTCCCCCCAAGGGATTCCCTGTACATCCAGCAGAGCTTGCTCCCAGCAGTGCCCCAATGATTTCCCTCCTCTTAATTAAAGATCTCCAGGCTGTTATCATGCTCTGGGGTAGCCTTTTGCTGACTACATTGCCCAACACAAAAGCCATCACCAGTAAACATACAGGCTGGATTTTATCAGCACCTTCCAAAGAGCACAGAAAAGATTTCACCTGGTTAACAACAGGAGAAATAAAAAAAAAATCAATATATTCACTCAGAGTGCATCAAGTAGCAAAGGGAAGAGTGAGCCAAGCTAGAAACCAAGTCAACAGCCCCACTCCAACCACACAAAAATCACCAGAGCAATTGCTACAGGAAAACATCATTACATACCCTTGTCCCATCCTCCTCTGGAGTGTCTGTTCCCCCATTGCTGGAAACTCTAATTGCCATGGACAGTTGAGGAGCCCTTCTAATAACAAGAACCACCACCCAACACATCCACACATAGGTAAACTTCCCCCTTCACTGCAAGCAGAGCCAGCTTTTATGTTACTAACTCTAGAGATGGAATACCTGTTGTTAATTCTAAAGGCAGGGCATCTGGTGGTGATCTCCTCATTGGTTTTCCCCCAAGGTTGGCCAGGCCTTGAGAGAAAACCAAGAGGAAGGTTTCTCCTGCCTGGTTGTGGGCATCATCCATATGTCAACCCTGATTCAGGGCTTGGGGTTTAGACCCCAGCACTTTGGGTGTTGCTGTGTCCCCAGATTGAAGGGATGTAGGGGATAAAAGGCTCCAGATCTGAGAGATGCTGGTCTGGCAGATAATTAATTGTTTGTTATTCAGCCTCATCACATTGGGCTGAGCCCACTGACAGATCTCTGCAGATTGGACGTGGTGCCTTCCCTACCTTCCAGCCTTTCTTCCTCCCCATATCTCATTTTCTCCAGGCTACAGGTCTCAAACCTGCAAATGGCATATGAGAGGGCAGGATCCAGCCCCTGGTGCCAAGACCTGACACACAAACAGCTGCTGGGTGGCACTGCCACCCCCTCACCAACCTGCTGTGGGGACCTGCTTGCTGTACCCAGTGCAGAGCCCCCTTTGCTCTCCCTGCATGGCTGATCTCGAGGAGCTTCAGGGCTTTGAGATGATGTCAACACGTGGCAGATGCCAGCGGGCACTTTTCCTTCTCTTTTCCTGGCAAGACTCATCCATCCCCAGGGCCACGGGGCTGCCAGCAGCATAAGGATCCTGCAAGCAGAGCAGACCTTGGAGGAGGACAGCCTTGGGCTGTGGTGAGGTTATCTCTTTAACAGGTTTCTCCTGTCCTCTGAACATATGTGCAGTAACACATCTCTGGGAAATATGTGAGTGGGTGAGTTTGGACTCAGCTCCCTCCCAGATGGGACGTGACACAGCCCACATCACACCCCCGCCAGCACTCCCCAGCCCTTTATCAGAGGCCCACAAACATCCATATGATTGCTCCTTTCCCCCAAATCTCCTTTTTTTTGGCTCTCATTTGCAAGGGGGAAATGTTGGCAAAAGGGTTTGGCCCAGAAGGACCAAAAAAATGAGGAGGAATGAGAGGGAAGAATGAAGCTTCTAAAGGAGAATGTGGAAGAGTGCAGCACTGCTGAGCTCACTGCATCAAAGCTGGTGCCCCTAAAGAACACAAATACCTATTCTCACGTCTCCAGGGCACCCAAAACCAGATGATTTTCCCTTATTTTTTAATGGTAGCATTGCACTTTTGCTGCAGCATCCTCCTGTTGTCCTGTGGCAGAGGTAGATGCTCCCAGGTTGCACAGCCCTGCAAGTTACAGCATCATCTCTAAGCCAGAGGGGACTTAGGGCTCTCCAAAGCTCCTAACCCCCACTTTTTAGGGCTGTTGCTTAATCTTAAGCCCCCTGGAGAACAGACCCACTTGCATCTGTGAAGGAGGGAAGGCTTTGCTGAGACAGAAGTGACATCTGAATCCAACAGCCCACAGCTGGGATGCATTTCACCAGCTCCAGAGTTTGTTCTAGTGTAAAGAGCTATTTCCCTGCACACAACCGAGTGTAATTCTTAGGAGAACCATCTGAGCCCTTGGCCACAGCTCAAAACACATTAGGAAATCAAAAGCATTTATTTTCTCCAATTTTTCTTTGTTCCATACTCTCCAGAACAAGTAGGCTTCATCGACTTTGTTTGGTGACTGCAGACACCTTTCATAGCTTTGCTTTTTCATCACATGTGAACTTAGATATTCATCAAATGAAATCCAGTTAGCAACATGTTCTCCTTCCCTAGTCCTCTATTTGTCTTTAGTCCAGGGTTTCTTAATGAATTTACTGTGTCAGGGCTTATAAATCATTAAATTCATTAGCTCTTGGCATCCCATATTAGCCACCAAAACTCTCCAAGTGCCACATTAAACCCCTGCTTTAAGGTTCACTCTCTTTGTAAGGTGTTTGAATTTGCCAAAATACAGCAGATTTTGAGGAGGCTGATGGGATGCAGGGAGGGAACTATTCACCAGCTCGACTGAACATACAATTTTGACAAAATTTGGCCAAAAAAGAGAGATCCAGACGATCCATTTTGCATCTTGGGTGTTGTGGTTTTGGTTTTGGTTTATTTTTCAAGGATGTTTTGGTCTTAAAAATGGAGCCAGCGTAGCAGGGTTTGCTCCTGGACCAAAAAAACACCTCTTGAAAGTCAAAAGAAGCACTTGGTGGCTTCAGAAAACAAGGTAATTTGGCTCATAACACCAGCTCTTTCTGCTGTGACCTGACCTGAACTTTGCTTGGCTCCTTGCTGCTGCTTTCAGCCCTGTGGTTTGCTCCACATCTCATGGATGGCTACAAACACCTCGGGCTTGGCAACCTTGGGGCCACACCTCTGACATCCAGGCTCTGAAACGAGCACCCAGATTTAAAGTGGGTGTAAGAACTTGGCAGATTCACCTTGATCTGAAGACATTTGTGGTCTTGAACATCCCAGAGATGCTTCCAGTGTGACGAGCAGTTCCCAGGAGTAAAAGCAACGACAGCATTAGATATATCAAACCCACATTCAAGCTCCTAAAAGCTGCTGTTCCAAACTCTTCTCTAGATCCTAAAAAGCAGGAACACCTTGGCCTCCAAGGATAAAGCACCATCCCATCACCAACAGGGACCTACAGGCAGCAGCTCCTGCTATTACTGGATTTTTTCCTCCATAAACCTGGATCAGATGGTCAACCACACACGTGCCACGACCCTGGTGGGATTTTTCTCTGTATTTTGAGACACCCAACACCTCCTCGCTTCCTAAAGCAAGCAGGTTCCACTTCAACACCCATAAATCAAAAAAGCCCAAGCTCAGAATTGGGCTCAACCAGATCTTTGAAGCATATTTTGATTTGGGGTGTTGGGCTGTTGTTGTTTTGGTGGGTTTTTTTTCCCCATTCTTTCAGAAAATGAATATTTTTTAACAAACTTGTTGCCAAACAAAAGACAAATTTTCTTTGAATGTCAAAACAGGATGTTTTTGACAGTTTCAGGCCATTCTAAAAGGGTTTTTTTTTTTTTCTTTTCTTTTTGAAACAGGAAACTCATTTGAAAGCCCTTTCCTGCAAACGGTTTCAGTTGTGACAAAACTAGCACTTTCTGACAAAGTTTTGGGGCTTTTCTTTTAAGAAAAAGATGCTACACACCAGAAGGTTTAAAAAACCCTCTGCCAGGTTACTCACTGCTGAAGGTGGGTGAGGATTTTTGCCCCTGAAAAAGCCCATAAATGGGTAAGATGACAAGATTGAAGTACCACGGTAGCTGGGTGGTGGCAATGGGGATGTTTGACATGGATGCTTGAAGACCAAGGTCATGGCAAGGATCCATGATACCTATTGCAACCTGGATATCTCCACTGCATCTGGGTGGGTGACACATCTTTGGGTGCAAGGAGGGAGTCGAGGTGGAGGTGGGTGATGGAGAAACCCTGGTGAGACCCAGAGCTGCTCAAAATGCTCAACTCTCCAGGAGGAACCGAAAAACCAATTTGCAAGTCAAATTCTTTCCCCTTCTTTGCACACAGAGGGAAATGAGGTTAAGGCAGGTCAAGGGGGCTAAAAGACTGGTCAGGGTGGGTTCATGGTGGGCTGAAGTGTAGGAGGTCTTGAGGAGGGCTGGAAGGTGGTCAGGGCTTTGTTAAATTCTGTTTGCTTTGGGGTGTTTCTTGAGCGAGATGGGAACTCTTCCCAAAGTGCTCTCCTGCTTTTTTTAGCATGCCTCTGACTCCCTCACAACACGGGGACAAAGAAGAAGAACCTGGTTTCCACACAGGCACAGGTAGCCAAGATATATGTCTTCTATTTTGATGGGACCAATGCATCTTGGCTGGCTGGGCTTCAAACCATCACCACCTTGCTTGGCTCTCATCTGGTCCTCAGGAGGATGATTGCTCAACCTTCCAACTGCCAAAAAAAAGATGCTTGGTTGAGATGTCTCCTCCAGAGGCTGCTAAATCCAGCCTGGGCATTGCACCTACAATGCTATGGGATGCCAGCTCTGCCAAAGCTCAGTGTCACCCACTGACCACAGAAGAGCCTGTGTGGGGCAGGAGGATCCTGAAACACTGAAAAGAGCATGACAGGTAAAATCACCATCAAGCCCCAAGCCTGTTTTCTGTATTTTTGGGTGGTCTGAAAGTTATGGGATTAATATGATGCATACACAATACTTTGCATTCATCTTTTTTTTTTTTTTTTTATATTTTTGCCAGGCTTTTGTGGTGACTTGCAAGAGAAATGGATGTCAGGAGGAATGTAATGAAATATTCATTCCTTCTGTTAAGGAAATTCAAGGAAAGGCAGGAAGAAGGACCAAATGTGAGATCAAGACAGGAAGATGTGCCCTGCTCGTTTCATTTGCCTTTCTGTAGCCCAGAGCAGGGCGAGGAGAAGCCTGACCCCTCACCAAGGTATAAAAGCAGGTCAAGGAGTCTGATGGGAGAGACAGAGAAACGTCTTGATCTGCAAGGAAGACAAGTGCAGGCTTGTTTGAATTTTAGGAAAGGAAGAAGTGAGAAATACATCTTGATTTTCTCTTGTAGAGCCCAAAGCAGCAGGACTTTGGTGGTGGAAACGATGTTCCCCTTCATCTTCTTCCCCAGGACAGTGCCCTTGCTGAGTGGCACTGCCTGGATGAATCAATCCTCCACCAACTCCCCATCAAAAACGTTCTACAGGAGTGCAAAGCCCTAATAAAATCGTTCCCCAGATGGGATTTTCAGGCTCTTTTTTCCTTGTCTTTCATCTAATTTGATTAACTTAGCTCATTTCCTGTGCTCCCTGTGATCTCGCTTACGAGATGTGCAATCCCAGGTTTTATGGCAGCCTGATTAGGATCAGTAAATGACAGGAGGGAGCTTTGCAAGCATGACCTCAGCCTGGCTCCATCGCTTCCGTGTCCTCTGGGTCCCCCAAGCCACCTCTCTGCACCCCACTGGCGGGTCAGGAGGTGGCCCAAGGTAGCAGAACACTGGGTGGGGGGTTCCTGGACCACTCGGGGAGCATGAGAACCTCCAGCTCCCAGCTATGGGCAGCACAAGACCTGCTGTGGGGTGGAGAACACAGCAACACGCTGGGTAGACCTTGAATTTTCTCTTGGTTTTGGGGGCTACCAGCTTTCCACAGCCCCACGAGGAGTAGCTCCTGATGTGCAGAGGATGGGAATTGAGGACTTGTGCTCCCAAGCCTCGTTATCTGCCCTGACCTTACTGTTTAAACAACGTTAAGCCTTCGAAAAATAAATAAGCTGGGAGAGTTTGGCTTTATTCAGCTCGCTGCCTGGCAGTGCTCCTAAAACATCCAGGAGTTCTCGCAGAGCTGTTTAGCATAATATTTGACACTTCTATCACTCCTTTCATCCTGAAGTGCTTCTCAAACCCAGACCACCGTTGGAGTCAAACTTCTTGTGGGATAGTGGGTTTTTTTCCTGAAGGACTAAATCATCCTGGGACCCTGAGACGTCCTCCAGCCCCCTAAAATCAGGGAGAGCTCAGCCCGCTGCACATCCATGAGGATGTAGCTCGGATGATGCTGATGCAAAGAGGTTGGAGCACTGGAAAGTGATCCTGCTTTTGGAAAAAGTGGTGCCTTTGGAAAAAATACGACCAAAAAATAGCATGTATAAAAAAAAGAGGACATTTACTTTGGCTCTTGGAGCATGGGCGGTGGGGTGTTGCTATTAATAATACCCAAAGCAGGACAACCTTCATCCTAGAGCTGTTCCCTACATACCTCTGCCTTCAGAGCCACTTTGGGAGCAGGTTTATCTCTGAAAGGGCTCCAAAGCCACCAGTCTGCCCCAGGACAGGGATGAAGGGATGGGGGAGGGCAGCAGAGCTTCTTGCATGGCACCTCCTGAGGACAAATCAACCTTGGGCTTGGCATTTTCATCCTGTGCCTTCGGCCAGACTGAAACTCTTCTTTCTACCTCAATATAGGTGAGGTGGAGAAGCTCGTTGTGGTTTTGCAGAGCTTTAGATCTCCCTGTGACACTGTTTTTCAAGAAATCTTTGGAAAAAAAAGCCCCACCCCTGTCCCCATAATTAAACCTGACATTCAACAAACGCTGGTATGAGAAACCTCCAGCACAGCGACGGGTCACAGCAGCTGCACAAAGAGGGTTCAGTGTGAAAGGCCCCGTTCAGATGTTGCACTTGGCCACGATCCTTCCAGCTCGGTGAGATTTTAATCTACTGTTTTCCTTAAAATCTCCACAAAGAGGTAATTGGCCCCCAAATCCTCGTCCCTCTCAGCGCCAGGCTGCGGGAAGGGATTTGCCAAGAGGGGGATGAGAGGTGGGAGAAGATGGTTTTTGGGTCCAGCAAGAGCTGTGCTGGTGATGAAGGAGGATGGGCTGGATCAACACGTTCCCAGGAAGGCTCTGAAGAAGCATCCTTGTAATTTGGGGCAGAATTGCCAGGAAAAATGAAGCAAATGTGGAGAAAACTGGCTGTGAGAGCTCTCCTCCCTCCTCGGGCAGGCAGGTATTGCCCAGCCCTGGGAGCTGTCAGGCACCTGGAAATGGGCTCTGGCTGATGTTAAGCAGGATGGGACCGTTGGGGTTTATTAGCAAAATGCAAATGGGATTGCAAAGGAGACCTGAGCATGTGTGGCTGGGCATGAAGCCTTGGGGAGACATCCCCAGGGCAAAGAAACCCCTCTGTGCCCGAGCTGGGGAGCTCCTCTGCACCCCCAAATCTGCCCCTGCCTCATCTGGGCTTTGCTGGCTGGTGCTGGAAGAGGGAGCAGGGTCCAGAGCTGGAAAGTTCGTTAGAGAAGGATGGCATCTCCCTGCTAATGAGGCTGCTGGGGGTGGGGGGGAACGTGCAGCACGTCGGGGAGCTGCCTGCACAGCCTGGGCTGAAGTTAAGGAGAAGGCAATTATATGATTACCAGCTAATGAAGGGCAATTGAAATGGATAAGCTGTGCTTGGAAAAACCCAATGCAGCCGACCACAGAGTTTCTAGGGAGACCAAATTGTCATGATCTCAGCTGAAGCAACGGCTGGGGAGGGGAAAGGGAGGGGGCAGACCCCTGCCAAGCCAAGCTGGGGAGGATGAAGTCTCTTCTGAACTCAGGATCCCCAACTTGGCTCCATCTCACACATGCTCTTGTACCCCAAACTCAGCTAAAACAAGGCAAGAACTTCTTACAGCCTGCTCAAGAAAAGGTGGAGATGATCATCTTTGCTCTCCCCACACCCCAGCAGTGATTCCTTCTCCCCCCCCCCAGCCCGGAGCCTTTTCCAGCCACTCCAGCTCCAATCACGTCTCCTAGTCCCTGGGCAGAGCTACGAAATGATGTTTAATGTGTCTGCCTGGGAAGGAGGTTATTAATTTGTCTGGGGGCACAGGGGGACTGTGTTTGCTTCAAGCACAACCCGTTGTGTATTGCTGCTTTCATCCAGGATGGTGGAAGTGAAGCAGCAGGCACCCAGAAGAGGGGACATCCATTTATGTGTTTTATTTAATAAATATCTATAATCTTTAAGCCTTGGTGGACCTCGCAGCCTAAAATGACCCCTTGCAGGAGCAGATGCCCAGCTGGGGGAACACCAGAGAGCTGGCTGGGCTGAGCATCCCCCAGCAGCGTGGGCTCACCCCCATCCCTCAGCGTGGCTGAGGATGCTGCACGTGCCCCAGGGGAAAGGGATGGGCACCAAACTCTTGGCACGGCAAAGAAATGGCAAAGCAGCCGAAAACTGGAGCAGATTTTTCCATCCCCAGCTCCCAGCTGAGTTATTTCTGCCACCAGGAGATAAAAAGGTTGTAAATGTGTCCAGGTCGGCTGCACCGCAGATCCGTTTCCTGAAGACAGGTGAAAGGCTCATTGGTGGATTAAACCAAAAAGTGACAGGATTTGGGGCTAACTCACAGCCTTGGGGGTGTCCCATCCCCATTCCCAAGCAGGGCAAGAGCTGAGGCTGGCGAGGCACGGAGAGGAGGGGAGAGGGTTGTGCCGGGCTGATAACAGCCCCGGAAACCCATCAGAGACACCCGGCCCTGGCCCTCTGCCTCTCGTCAAAATTACCTGCCAAAGGAGGCTCCACTCCAGCCCTGCACCTTGTCAGCCTTTATGGTAATAGGAAACAGCTGCTTTGAGGAGGGGGGAGGAGAAGCAGAAGGCAAAGGGGCTGCTGGAGGGGGGGGAAGGAGCCATTCATAAGTTCTCGCTCTGTTGCGAGGCAAGGATGGAGGAGAGGCACCCGAAAAGCTGGTTGGGGGGGATGCTGGGACCCCCCAGAGCCTGCCCTGGGGACCTGCTCTCCTGGGGATGCTGCCAGCATGTGTGCTGGGGGCTGTTTTCCCAGTCTGCTGGGGTTACACCCCCCTGTCCCAGCTCAGAGGACAGCTTTGCACTCAGGGGACTCCACCTCGAGCTTCCCAGCCCAGGCTCAAGGTCACACCCAGGAAACAAGCTCAATTTTTTACCCCAAAGAGCCATTCCCCACCCTGCAGAGCTCAAATCACCACTCTGCACAGACCACAGGTCTCCAAGGAGGTCCCAGGCAGAGGATTGTCCTCTGGATGCAACAGCACCATACCTCCTTGAGCTCAAGCACCCCAAGCCATGCAGCACCCCAATTTTTCACCTTTCCATCCTCCTTGTCGCTGGGTTTAGGAGCTGGGGGAGGATTTAGACGTGTGCCCAGGATTGATTTCTGGGAAGGGCAGCAGCACCAAGGAACAGGCTCCATAACTGGGTTAGCTAGGCTCATTTTCAGGAACAGGTTGCTGCTAATGAGGTTTAATTAAAACCATCTTCACGGCGTCAGCAAGTTGAAAACAAGGGCAGCTCTTAATATTGGCAGTAATTCTCCCCACTGGATCTGCAGGCAGGTGGTGGGTAGGACCAGCCCTCTGCTGGCATTTCAATTTGGGGGCAAATAAAGCAAAATTTGTCCTCTCAAATGGCTCAAACCCTTCTTGGATGCTGCACGTGAAGCCCACAGTCAGCTCAGCCTCTTCCAGCCACACAGATGTCTCCTTGGTCTCCCATCTTCCAGGCTAATTTTAGCTATCAGCCCCAGCAGAAGGTTTCTCCAGGGCTTAATCCTGCTCATGGCAGGGGGAAGGAAGAGTTTTCCTGCTGTGGAGTCACTCTCTGCTTTGTTTTTTTTTGCTATGAAAACGCAAGTTTTGGGCCCTCTGAAGCTCTGGAAGAGATTTTCCCCTTCTCTTTCCCAGCCCTGGCTCTGCCCTGAGATTTCACAGCTCATTGCAGCCACGCTTTGAGTCCATCTTGAGTGGTTTAAAGACAGCTCTTTTATGCTCCCTCCAGCTTTTGATGCTCGAAGGAGATGGGGCTGATTTCAGAGGCACCAATGCTACATTGTGCAACAGGATCCGTGCTGGGAATCCCTTTTCTTGCTAGAGCAGGAGGGTGGTGAGTGCTGCTGAGCATCACTGGGTGCAGGACAGGATCCTGCTGACCCTGATTGGCCACTTGTTTTTTTTGCAGAGCTGTGTAAGTTCAGTTGAACAGAGGCCAAGTGTGTTTTGTGCCTGGAAAAATAGGCCACTGCCTCTCTCCTTGAGGTTCTGATAGTTGAGTCAGACTCCTGGGTTGCTCAGATAAGGGATTTAATCCACCAGGAGAAAAAATTCCAGCTCAGTCCATGAATATTGAACTCCAGGGGCTGTTTGGGTCCATACCACTTCCCTACTCAACCCCCAGTGCAAGAAAAACTAAACTGCTGTGCTTCAGTTGCAACATTTTCCTTTTTTTTCCCCCCAAAATGAGGCCTCGAGCCCAAATCTCTGGCTGCTGTTGACTTTTTGTCTCCCTCTTGTGCCTGGCCTGAAGAGGATTTGCTGCGAGGAGGTGGGATGCTGCTTCCAGCACGTTGGGGTCTTGGTCCCACGCCAAGGATGGGCTGAGCACAAAGGGGCTGGGGTGATATCAAACAAGAATTAAAGGCAGCTCAAATATCTCCATCCTCAAACCAGGAGTGTCCCTGAGGAGCTGCAGAGGCCCTTTTCCTGCATGGGCACCAGCATGGCCCCCGAGGACCTGTGCAGCCCCACTCTTGCAGCCCTGTGGTGTGATGCTGATGCAGACCTGGAGAAAAGCTGGATTTTTTTTGGAAAATCTCAGCTCAGTCTTGCTTGCCTGGAGGCCAAAGCCCCTGATTTGCTATGGAATAAAGGGGAGAACCTGCCGGGGTGTTATTGCCCTAACCTGGATGGCCACGGAGCGGGCGCAGGGGGTGGGTTTTGTCTGTAAAAGCTTGAAGGGCAACGAGCCCTTGGCTTTCCCCAGCCCTGGGAAGAGATTTTGCCTTTCCCCAGCCCCGGGCAAGCGGAGGGGTGATTGGAAGCAGATGTTTGAGGCAGCCCAAGGGGTGTGAGTGGCCGGGGATGAGCCCCCGCCGGCAACCCCGAGCTCCCGGCGCTGAGCTCGCGGCGGGGCAGACTCCTAACCCAAACCAGATGGGAGAGGATGGGCTTTTTTTTGGGACAGGGAGGAGGACCTGGGGAGATAACGGGATTAAAAGAGATCATCTGCAGAAAGGGAGCGGAGGTGAGGTGGGGAGGGGGGTAAAATTTGGGATAAAGCCACCGGTGATGCGGCGTTTGCTGCGGCTCCCTTGCAGGGATGCTCTAAAAAGATGCCCAGGGGTCAAGTGCCTGGATGGCAGGGATTTTTCCATCCTGGGCAGCAGAGTTCATCCATTCTCCATCCCAAGTCCCAGCTTCTGGCAGGTTTGATAGTCCCCAGGTCTGCCCTTCACGTTTTCTCCCCATCTCTTACCCGTATCCTGCAGCAGGAGCCAGACGTGGGCACAGCACCCTCCTGCCTGCTGCAAGGCTGGCTTTGCCCATGGGAAAACATGTAAGGAGAAGTCCTGGCTCCCCTGGTCCTGGGGAAAATTTGGGGATCTCTCTGGGAGGGGAGACAGTGCCCATGTGAACTCCACACCTCTGGAAGTGCTGGAGGATTTGGGGGTTAGCAGGAGTGTCGTAATTCTCTGCAGGATGCTGGGCCCTCAAAAAATCACAGAATTCCCTCTTTTTAGCAGAGGAATTGGGGTGGGTGTGGCACCACAGCAGCTGATCTCCACCTCCAGCACAGATCTGACAGGCATCTGCAGGAAAAACTCCTAATTTTGCAGGTGGTGCAGGGGATGACACTTTCCTTAGGCAACAACAACAACCAAAAACCCCAACAACAACTAAAACGACCCCAAAAAATCCCTTTCTTTTTGCCTTCGTGAGGCTGGGACTCCACAGGCACAAATTCCTCCCGCTCCCTTTCCAAGCCAGCCTTGGAAAAGGATAAAAATTCCCTGAATTAGCCAAATTAATCAGGTGAGCTTCTGCCCCACCTCATTCATCTTTCTTTCTTTCGAGCCTGAGCCTGGGAGACCCAAAAATGGGATTAAGTGCAGTGATAAACAAAAGATCCCAGACAGCCACGAGATTTGTGGGTTTTCCCCTGATCTGAATTGGGAGCTGGATGGCCCAACATTTGTTTTTTATTTTTGGAGAATGGGAAATGATGGAATCAGGGTTTTTTCTGCCCCACTTTAGTGACCCGTTAAAATCTTCTCGGAGGAGATGGGAAGAAGGTCCACTGAGGTGATGGCCACTGGGATCTGCTGCTCTGCCTTGGTTTGGGACCTAAAAGTTGGGTCTTCTCCACCCAGAGGGGTGGCAGCTCCCACCTCTCCTCACCCAGGAGCTTCCCTCCCTGGCTCTCCCTGTCTGGAGCTCATTTTTGCGTTATGCAGAGTGCAAGAGTCTGGGTGAAAACCCTCCTGAAGCTTTCACAGCCTGCCTGCAGACCCCCTTGGCCACCTCCATCCATCCCCAGCCCCCCTAAGCCATCCATCACTTGCAGGAGCCCTCTCTGCCCACAGCATCCTCCTGATGCCTTGCAGACACGCAGCTAAATCCCCTTTCCTCCCCCCCAGAGCCCCCAGCCAGAGCTGCTGTCCCTCAGACTCAGCAGAAATCACAGTTTCTGTTTAAAAACAACAACCAAAAAATCCCTTCCCTTGCAAAGGTTCCCACCACCCGTTGCTATTTTACATTCCCTGGGGGTTTTTGGGTGCTGCAGAGCTGCTGAGCACAAGCAGCAAAGCAAAGATGCTCCATGTCTGGAGGGTGTCACAGCAAACAGGGGCACAGCCCCCTCCTCCTTGGTGCTTCTGGTTTGGGGATAAGTGGAAATCCTTTGCTAGGATTAGAAGAAATAGAGACTTAGGGGGGGGTTCCAAAGCCCTTGAGATAAGTGAAAATTTTCTAGCAGCTTTCTCCTTTCACATTTGGCTTTTCTTCCTCCAATGAAATATGTCCCTGGGTCTGGAATTTCCTGAGAGGAGCACAGAAACCCATAGTCCTGGTTTGAAAGGTTATAATTGATCTCTTCAGTTCTGTATTTTTAAGGAAAACTTCTTTTTTTTTTTCCTGGAAGATTTGAAAGTTTTCAGCAAAAAAAAACACAACAAACTAACAAAAAACTCCCCAAAACAACACAACCAACATCTTGCCCTGTAAACTCTTCTAAGAGCTGCAGCCTTATAAGGCTCTGACATCAGCATCACTTGCAGACATTGGATCTGAGGAATATATCTTTAGAAGAAGGAATTTAATCACTTGGGTCACCTGGAAACAGCTCCCAAAGATTCTATGAAGCAGGAGATTTGGCTTTTTCCTTTTCCTTAAGACCTTTCATCTTTTAGGGTTTGGGTTTCACGCTTCCAGCATCCCAAAACATCCCAAAGCTGTCCCAAAGGAGGGAAGCCAGGTTGGAGGCAGGAGGAAGAGGAGGAGGTGGCCGCCTGACCCCAAACCAGCAGCAGCAGAACTATCCCATCCCTATAACCACTAGATGGTGCCAAGAGAAAGAGCGTGGGAGAAAGAGGGTGGGAGGAAGAGGAGGGGAGGGGGTGTCCACGCCACCAAAATTCCCCCTGGGATGGGGAACGTTGAGCATCGTTGCCAAATCTGAGTCTCAACAGCCCAACTGTGAGCCAAATCTCGCAGGGAAAGATGGGCAGTCTCCAAAGATGGGTGGTGGCCCCTCTCTTGCAGCCAGTGGTCCTCCCCAGCAGCCTGCCCTGTCCTTCTTGCAGATCCCATTGTCTTCCCATTCCTATTTTACCCCTAAAAAAGCCCTGCAGCTGTTCAGAAAGCAGCTTCTGGCTTTCCTCAGGCTGTTGCTCCATCATTGCTTGATGTCCACCTTGTCCATGCTCAGAATGGAGGCCCAGCCTCCACAGAAACATCTCATCTGCAGCTCCAGGGGGGTGTCCCAGAGAAGCCTGATAAAGCAGGATCACATCACTCAGGCTGCACGTTGTCTGAATTCTTCTGAACCAAGAGCCAGAGATGTGACTGTGGGTTCACCACGAGGAGATTCCTCATCACGGGCCCCTTGTAGGCTCCTGCTACATGGATGGGAGTCCTGCTGGGGTGAGGGAGAGGTGGGTGCATCAGGTGGACCTCCAGATGCCACAGCCCCTTGTGAATCTGGGGGGTGAAAGGATTTAGGGAGCATCTCTCAGTCGTGTTTCAAGATCAGATGCTGGAAGATGAGAGCTGGAAGCTCGAAGGGAGGATAAAAGTCAAGTGAAGTTTCTCTGGATCTGTCAGCCTGCTGAATTTACCTGTCCATGCCAGGTCACCTGAGCTTTTTTTCTGTCTCACACTCTTTAGATTCCTCCTAGAAGCCCCAGTTCCCAGATCCCATCGTTACAGATGAACCTCAGCTTCCTTTTCAGTTGAGGAGGTTTCTAGACCTGATTTCATCTCTAATATGAGCAATAATGAAGCTCAAGGAATAATGCCATGGTGCACATGGAGATGAAGAGATGGCATCCACACTGCTGCTTTCCTGGGGAAACTGAGGCATGGAAGGATTTGGCTGTGCTGGAAACGTGCTGCACAGCTAGTGGCTGGATCTAAACAGGCTGAGTGCCCTGGGTTCAGGCTGAGAGGTGAGAAAAGATTGCCTGCAGCATGGATATGCCTCAGGACTTGCCCACAGTCAGTAAACAGAGCTGGAAACATGGGCTGGGGGTGTGTCTCCATCCTCTTCCCATCCCTCTTCTCTCTCTTCCAGGACAGCAGTCCTGGGGTTTGCTTTCCTCTGGGCTGCAGAATGGATGTGAAAGCAGCGCTGGGCTGGATCCTCCATCTGCAGCATGCCCAGAAATGGGTCCTTTCTTCTCATTTTTTCACTCCCTCACCCTGCAATCAGCAGGGGGGCCGAGCAACATCTTTCCAGAGAAGAAAAAAAACCCTTGAACCTCCTCACCAAGCCGGGGAGGCTCTTTTTTATCACCCATGTCCACGTTTGGCTCAGCGTAGAAGAGCCGCCTACCTCGGCTCGGCCGTGCTGTGCCACCAGCTCCCTTCCCCAGCATCCAAGAGCTCCTCTTCTTCAAAAACCAACTTCAGAAAGGAGCAGATGAAGCCTGGAGCCGAGGCTGGGGGAGAACCCCCCCCCTGCATCCCCCTGCAGGAGCCAGCTGCAGCGTGGAGGAGCGAGCAGCCCCGTCACGGCCGCCTGAGCCCTGTTATTGTTAGTGTTACCTTACAAACCCCCTCTCCCTGCCCAGCTCCCAGGGGGGTCAGCAGCAGCCAGGGGGGGAGGAGGTCAGGACCCTGCCCAGAAGCAGGACCCCCAGCCCCACCGTGGCCTCCCTGCAGTGGTTGGAGCCACAGGCAGCTGCAGTCGCTGGGCTGCAGAGCGGATCCTCCCAATGGAGGCTGGAATAGCTGGGCTGCAGAGTGGATCCTCCAAATCTTGGCTCTGAGGTGGTCATCATCCCATCCCCAGCCAGTCAGGAGATGCAGATCCCCTTGGGGATACAGCCCAGGAGCAGTGCAGGGTGGCTGGTGGTCCTTACAGCCCCTGACAGCTCAGTCTATAATTAACCACCTTCTGGAAATGAGGCTTTTAAAACTAGGTATAAGCAGGAATTGTTGATTTCCCCCCATAATCAGCTGATGTGTTTGGCTGGTGTTGCTGCCTGGTGGCAACCTTCAGCCCAGGGTGGATTCCCAGCAGAGCTCAGTGGCCATTTGGAGGTGTGGAGTGCACTCAAGGGTGCAAAAACAGAATCATTGAATCCTTTAGGTTGGAAGAGACCTCCCAAATCATCCTGGTGGGAGCTGGGCTCCAGCTCTGCCACAGCATTTGTGATCCTCAGAGGTAAAGAGTGAAGACTCTTCCTGGAGGAGAAGAAACCATGGATGCCATTAGGAAGCTGCACAGTAGCCCTTGGGGCAAATATTAGGACCTGCCAACTTCTCCTCTCACCATCTTCCCCTGAGCTGGACCATACCAATGAGGATATTTATTAACTGAGGATGTTTCTTATTAATGAGTGGCTTCATTTTGCTGCACAGGGTGGGAAAAGGCTGGAAGAGCAAAAATCAGGACCAAAACTCAAACTCTTCCATTTGCATCCCCCTTTCTGCAGCACTTGCCTTCCAATGGCTTGAGATGACAGCCCTGGGTGGATATTTGGAAAATGATGGTGGATAAAGCAAAAAAAAGGGACTGATCCACCATGAGGACAGAAATAAAGTCCCACAATAAATCACAGATATTACAAAGATCATACAGCTCAAAACATGGATGGTTTAGGAGCTTGAACCTCACTCAGGTGAGGTTGCTCCACAGGCAATGAAGGTTTTGTCAAAAATCCCACCCAGACTTGCCATGGGATGGTTGCAGGGGTGGAAGCAGCAGTTTATTGCCCAAGTCCAAGTGGCTTTCAGTGATGAAAGCCTCTGAGAACCCCCCACCCCCAGAGCAGTTTGCTGCCCACAGACTGAAAGAAGGTTCTCCTACTCCTGACTCGTGCAATTGGGCTCAGCTGCTCTGAAACCACCTTGCAGGTAGTTTACTAATAGGAGGGGAAAAAGGAAAAAGAGAAGGGGGGAAAAAAAAGAGAGAAAAAGAAGGGCTCAGCTGGAGGAAGCTGCTCAGCTCGAGCTGGTGCTGGAGCATCAACTGCTTCAGAGCAAACACTGAATAGCCAAAATCTGGTGATCAAACCAACGTTTCAACCATCACAGACTGAAACTTTTCAACAGGGTGCAGCTCACGCTCAGCTCCTCAACCTGCATCTCCAAGAGTCAGTGAGGGACCCACATTTCTTCTCACCCTGTCCTGTGGTGCTGAGCAGAGCCTTTGGGGTGGGATGCTCTCCGTGCACCAAGACAGGCTGGTTGTTTTTTAAGCCTCCTTTATGCTGCATCTCGCTGGAAATCAACTGCTGAAGGTGCAGCAGAAAGATTTCCACGAGTCCTCTCGTGCTGAGATCCTGAGTGTTGCCATGTACACCCAAAAACACCCCAGGCAAACAGAGGTGACTCAGAGCTATGTGTGAGCTCAGTTTCGGGTAGATGTGAAAAGAGCTCCCCATCTCCTTTCTGCTTGTGGGTCAGGTTGGTAACAGCTCCTTTTTTAAAGACAGGGTTGGGTTTTTTTGAATCTCTTGCCTTCTGTTTTGTTGCACAGATGCTTTGCCCTGAAGCCGAGCGAATATCTGGTGATCAAGATAAAAGCTTGAAGAGCAAAGAGGACCCTGAGAAAGGCAAAATGAAATAAATAGGTGCAGAGAGAGAAGAACCACAAGAATCAGCACCAGGGAGGTGGTTGGGTTGGTGCTCCTTTAGTTTCATGGTGGAGAAACTTGGGGGATGATTCAGCTGGGACAGAAAATGGCTTTATGGGCTTCAAGTCCTTCCTTCAGATTGTGTCTGCACAAAGAGATGGAGCATCTTCCCTGTAAAAACCTGTAGATGGATGCAAATCGACCCAAAGGAGCTGAGGTTGGGGATGAAAACACAAGATCTCCTGGCCCTGCTGCTGCAACAAGCTTTATTTTGTGGGATTTTAATCTGTTTGCAGATTGACTGCATCGTTTTTTCACAGGAGGGTGACAAAGTCACGACGTGCTTTGCAAAGGGGAAAAAAAACCCCTGGTTGTAGAAACGGGGAAACTGAGGCACGGCAGGAGAACGTGGGTTGCTTGCATGGAAGGGCTAAATCATGGCCAGCTACAATATTTCACATTTATTGGAGGGATGTGGAGCTTGTTGTCATGGCTTTGGTGGGGTAAATCAGTAAACCAGTAAGAAAACAGCCTTGTGTCCAGGGAAACTTCGACTGACCACAAGCTGGGGGAGGGAACGAGGCTGGAAAGGTCAAGTTCATCTCCAAAAATGCAAACCCTTGTCTGTTTGGACAAAGTCCCCCTTCTCTGAAAGCAGCTGATGCTTTCCCATGTAAAGCTGCGTTTTGGCCATTAAAAAAGAGAAGCTGCTTTGCTCAGTGATGGTTGGCTAATTAAATAATAAAGAATAATAAAGAACATCCTCATCAAGTCTCTGTCTGCCCCTCGGCCGAGGTCTGCCCAGGAGCATCAGCGATTTCAGAGGAAAATAAATCCTCCCTTCCCTCTCTGTTCACTTCTCCTCCCAAACCAAGCTTTGCTCTGGAAACCAGACACCTCCAGGATGAGAAATATCCCAGCTCTCTTTTTCTGGGAAAGCTGGAAAGGACACATCCAACCCCAGTGACAATTTGCACTCAGTAAAATCCCCATTTGCCACGGAGCCGTTGATTTGTTTTTTCGATCGGCCACAAGATCTTCCCCTCCATGAGAAAATATTTGAAAGGCCTCAGAAGCAAGGAGTGATTTGGGCTCGATTCAACCCAAATACCAATAAAAGAAGAAAAAAAAGCAGAGCCTCCACCTTTCTCAGCCTGTTTTGCCAAGCAGTGAAGGGCTGGAGCATCCTAGGGACCGGGGATTTTGTCTTCATCCCCTCTTCACCTTTTTGGCACATTGGAAAGTGGTTTATTAACGAAGCCTGGTGTAATTATATCCCCTCCTCATGCCACTCTAATCTTCACCAGCCTCTAAATGAGTGGGGTTAGTGCGTTTGATCCCCATTTTCCCTCTGGCTCCATCCCTCCCCAGCCCCAAATTTCCTCTTCCCTGCCTCATAAAAGGATTTTCTCCCGGAGAAGTGCAGTTACTATTTTACTGATGGGGTCAGGACCTTTCTTTTTTCTTTTTTTTTTTGTTTTTAATCCATTTTATTGCCCCCTGGGGAGTGAGATTTTCCATCTGGGGAGACGTGTAATGCAATCCAAAAATAACAGCACGGCTGGAGAGATGGAGAAGGGGAGGATGGTGGTAAAACCCTGCACCAAAACCACCCATCCCCTGGTGCAGGACCAGCACTGCAGATGTTTCAGAGGAAAAATCATATGTATATTTATATATTTATCCCAAAGGCACCATTCTTGAGGTTTACATGCTTAAAAAATCAAGTGGGTGAGGACAGGAGCTCTGACCCCACAGAGATCTTGGCAACATCTGGCTCTGGGTTATTTTCCCCAAAAAAAGAGTTGTGTTTCAGGGGAGATGCTCAGCTGGATGAACTCCCCCCTAGTGAAAGGGCACTGGAGCTGAGCAGCATTTTCTTTGTAAAAAAAGGAGGAAAAAAGGCAAAGCTTTGGTTTGCTTTTATTTCACCCTGTGCCCAAGAGCCGTGGCCAGATGTGTGGGCAGATGTTGATAATTCACCTGGCCATGATATGAATCCAGTGAAATGCTGCTGTACCCTGGCACAAGGTGAATTCCATCCACTTATATCCCTCTTTCTATTTTTCATTTCAACTTTTATTAAACCTTCTGGGCTTCTTGCCCTTTCCCAGCCCAGCAGCTACCCCAGGCTTGGTGGAGGCACCACTGAGGCTCACCCCAAACCCTCCCATGGAGCTGCAGGTTGCCAGGTCCACCCCACACTCATCTCTGGAGCTCTAACTCAGCCCACGATGCCAGCCAAGACCTTTTTCCTCCAAAAGAAGTGGGGGTGTTGGCCAATCCACCCTCTGCCTCTCGCTCATCCTTTTCAGCATCCCAACTCCCTTATCTCCTCTTTCCATTTTGCTCATCTGTGGCTCAACACAACCTCCCCACCCACCTGTCTTCTCCTCCAGCAGAGAGAAAACCTATAAAAAGAAGAGTGCCCTTTGGCATCACAGCATCCTCAGCCTCCTGCTGTCTCTCCCTTAGGCTGGAGACTGAGCACGAGCACTCACCTGAGCTGTGTGATGCTCAGCACAGCCCCAGCACCTCTGAGCTCATCCCCAGGAATCATTATTATTGGTGGTTTTATCACCCATCACGTAATTAAGCAGAGGAGGGCATCTCCCCCCACCTCACACGTTGAGGTCTTGCTCTGTTCTTTTCAGCACGAGGGTCTCAAAGCAGCTTCCAACACCCAAACGCCCACCAGGACGTGGGGGTGAAGCAGAGCTGCTCTGTCAGACCAGTCTGCACTTGCAAACCAGTAAAAATGGCAAACTGGGGCTCAGGGTGGGGAGTTGAAGGGTGCTGGGTAAGGATTTGGAGCCCTCTGCACTACTCCACCCATGTGCACGTGCTAAATTGCCTTGAAAAAAGACATTTTGAACCCAAACCCACCCAAATCCATCAAATCTGCAGCTTAGCTCTCTCCCAAAAACACCAAATAAACCAGGAGCAACGTGGACTTTGGAAAGCTGGTCCAGCCTGGGGTATCACCTGTCCCCCCCCAGCCCTATCCCAGTCCCCTGCACCTCTGCCTGGGGTTTGGGTGTGTTTTGGGGGGGTTTGGGCATCAAAATGCCTCCTCCTGACCATCCTTTTCCCTCCTGTCTGCCCATGGATATACCAGAAAGGTGGATGTCTGGTTAGCAGACAGCAGAAATCCACCTAAAACCTTTTGCAGCCCACACTAAAAATGCTGCCCCTGCCCACTGCAACCTCTAGAAACAGCTATTTCTGGCCAAAAAAAAACCCTCACAGCCTTAACCCCCAAAGCTAGAGCAGCATAAATACCACTGTGGGGCAGTTAATATATAGACAGGTCATAAAGCTGAATGTCTCTTGTGAAAAACTGGGCTAGGATGTGATGGGCAGGGTGGCTAGGGAGGGATTATTTTATTATTATTATTATTTTATTATGTTTGTTTAATAAATCACCCCCAAATATACAAAGAAGATGCTTTTCAAGCTGCCTTTTCCCATTCCCCCCTTTGTTCACGGGGCATCTTCCAGGCAGGAAAGAAATTTCCTGCTCTTTCCATGGAGGTGCTTTAAGAAGAGAATTTTCAAAAGGTTTTTTAAAAATGGGCTTTTTCTCCTCATGGAAGGATAAATAATTGGCTAAATACTAAAATTGCCTCTTTTTTGGGGTGGTTTTCTCTGGAAGCAGAGCTGACCCTCAGCGCAGCCAACACTAGAGGGCTCAAAAAGTGTTTCAAGTGATGCTGGTGCCTTCCTAGATGTGTTTTCTGCCTTAAAAATAGCAAGGTTGCTTGTGCAGCCCCAAATCCCTCAGAAAAACAAACAAAAAACCAATTAAAATTAAAAAATAAAAAGAATACCAGCAGCTATTTTGCTGGAGAGACCTCTTCAAGTCTCCTGGAACTGCCTATCTCATGCCCCTTTGCAATTGGCTATTTATATGCATTTATAGTCTCTATTTTGGGTAGGTTTGTCCCTGTTTGAGGTCATTTTGCACCAGTACAACTTGCAGGGATGTAACTGCCCTTCTCAGGGGTAGAATTCAGCTCCCAGGCTGGAAAAGCCCCACACTGACCCTGCTGCCACCACCAGCACCCCTTGGCTCCAGGCAGCTGAGGTTGAAAATTGAACAATCTTTTTCTCCTGGGGTTTTCAAACCCTTTTTTTATCCCTTTCCTCGATGGAGCAAAGCAGGGAACAGCTTTTCCTGGCGTGTTTCCGTGATGATATTTGTTGTCAGCTTATAAAATATCAAGGTAAAGACCCCCCAGGAGAGGAGCCCAAGGGATGGTTCCAAGGTGGGGATGTGGAGAGAGGTTATTCCCCCGTTTCCAAGCTGTCATCACTAATTGATCTCTGCACATCCAGCATCCTCGGCCCCCTCCCAAATTAACCCCCTCGTTTAGCTAATTCCCAGTGGGGGTAGAGGCATTAAGAGCAAGTGGCATCTCCTCGGGGACACCATTAAGGAGGAGAGCTGGGAAATGGGATCTTTAATGGGCTGGGCTGGTGGAGAGGGGGGGTGAAGAGGGATTTGTCTCTCATGGAGAAGGGGATCTGGCCACGCTGCTCTGAGCTCAGCCCCTTAGAGATGCAGGTGGGGCTGCCAAGGTCCAGGGTTGCTCTGGACCACAAAAAGGTGCAAGGCTAGAGTCTGAGGTGGAGCAGAGCCCCCAGTAAGGTGCTACCCCCTTGCAGGAGGCCACTAGACATGGGGTTTGGCTCGTAGAAACCAGGCAGCTCTCAGCATGAAGATGCTCTCCAGGGGAAGCTCAGAGCCAAGCAGCCAAGGTGCAAAGAGCAGAGACCAGAGCAAACACCCCAGCCCAGCTCCCAGCCTGAATCAGAGAATTCCCAGAGAATCAGAATGACCACGAATCTGAATCAGAGAATGACCACGCCACATCTGGGGCTCAGGGAGGGGCTGGGCTCCTCTCCAGCACCATCACGATGCTCTCGCCGATGGTCACGAGCAGCCAAGATGTTTCCTGCCATTCTTGCTGGCCCTGACCTGGCTTTCATTGTGGAGCAACGAAAAGGGGATGGGCATGGAGCAGGGTTGGCTTGGTGCTCTGGAAGAGCAGCCAAAGATTGCTCACGAGCAGCTCCCTTGCTGCCAAACATCTCTGTTTAAAATTGCATTGGTGTAAGGTCCTGCCTGGATTTAGGGTGTCCCCACAAAGTCCTGCAAGCCTTCATGTGGGGCAGGGGGTGCACGGCCAGGTCCCCACTGCCCCGT
>NW_008622658.1:0-1431 GCF_000691845.1 Merops nubicus | reverse complement strand
GGCACCCGGTGCCCTCCAGCTGGGACCCGGCAGCAGGCAGCCTGCGTGGGTGCTGCGAAGAAGGCCAGCTTGTGGTGGGCGGCTCAGCTGCGGATGCAAAGAAGAGTTTGGTGTCAGTGAAGAAGGCTCTGGACACAGTCGGTGCATGTCATGTTCCCAGATCTAGCCCACCTTCCAGGAGCCCCGCTGCTGTGGCTCTGCCCATCCTGTGCAGGTCTTTCATTCTCTTGAAATGACCATCATGACCTCTCTATTTCACACAGGCACCTGCTCCCAGGGCAGGATCCCCTTGCCCATGGAGGTCTCTAACTCACACAACAAAACATTGGATGGAGCAGCTTTCTCTCTTCCAGTCATGTCCGAAATCTCAGTGCATCGTGGGTAGGAAAGAGCTATGGTATTACCCCTGGGACATGGCACCAGGTCAAGTTCCTGCTAGCCCAGCATCTGCAGCCCCCACCTCCCCTGCTGTTTGGGAAACTTGGCCGTAATGACCATAAGCTGGGGAGATGCAGACCCAAAGGGACCAGGGGTGGACAGTGACTGAGCAAAGTCTCCTGCTATGCAGAGGCAGATGCCCAATGAGCAGGAATCTTCTGGAGGCCCTGTGGGAACAGCCTGGGGTCAGAGGAGCTCAGGGCACTGGGGCATTTGCAGAGAGATCCCTTGAACCCCTTGACGGTGAGGCATTCTCTCAGGGGGAGCACTTATGCCTTCTGGAGATGTCAAGGGCAGAGGGGAGGAGCAGCCTTGCAACAGATAGGCTCAGGCTGGCACAACCCCATATCCTGCCCTGTCCTGTCCTGTGTCCTGTCCTGTCCTGTCATCTCCTCTCCTCTCCTCTCCTCTCCTCTCCTCTCCTCTCCTCTCTGTCTGGGCTGAGGCTCACTGCAAGGCTGGGGATAAGCTGGGTAGGCAAAAATTACCTGTTGAGAGTGGCCATGGAGCAGGAGTAGATGAATGTGCAGCTGCGAGGAAGAAGAAGGAGCAAATGAAAGGGCAGTGAGTGCAGCAGGCTTGGGGCAATGCGTGGCCATTCAGATGGGCATGGACATGGACATATAGGGATGGAAATGCAAAGCTGGAGCACTCGTGGTGGGAGAGACCAGGGGGCCATGTCCTGTCACTCCCAATCCAGACAGCAGCCTGACATGCCCCACGCCACCACCCCGCAATCCTGCTCTTTGCCACCACGCTGGGCACCTATGCCTGGAGTGTGGAGAGCCGGCTGTGCCCTCTGTGTGCCCCGCTGGGGCTTGCACGACCCGGGCCTCCAGCCCCAGGCAGCGAGAGCCCCAAACTCCTCCCTGCGTCCCGGCTCTACCCAGGGGGGCTTCCACCCACGGAGGGCACCAAAAGCCGCCCCCCAGGCCCTGCCGCCCACCCACCTGCGCAGACGACGCCGGCGTCCTCCTCGTGCCCGCAGTTGTG
>NW_008622657.1:0-584 GCF_000691845.1 Merops nubicus | reverse complement strand
ACGGGGGGACCCTGCCCGCCCCGGGGTCAGGGACCTCCACAGAGGGAGGTGCTGGGTGCCCTGGGTCCGAGATGAACCATGTGAGGGGTCGTTGGAGCATCTAGAACCCACAAATTAAAGCCCTCAAGCCCCCCAAGAGACCATTGGGTCACCTAGAACCCCCCAGACCCCATATTGAGAGCTGGTTGGATCATCTGGGTGCCATCCACAGCTCCTGAGCCCACCGAGGGTCATCTAGAACCCACCAAAGGCCATTGTTGGGGCTTGTTGGCTCAGCTAGATGCCATAAAAAGCTCTTTGGGTCATCTAGAACCCACCCAAAGCCATCCTTAGTGCTCGTTGTCTCACCTAGACGCCCTCAAAAGCTCTTGAGCCCACCAAGGCTCATCTAGAACCCACCAAAGACCCTTGTTAGAGCTCATTGACTCACCTAGACACCTTCAAAACCTCTTGAGCCCATGAAGGATCATCTAGAACCCACCCAAAGATATTGTTAGACCTCAATGGCTCATCTAAACACCCTCAAAACCCCTTGAGCCCACCAAGGATCATCTAAAACCCAGCCACACCCATTGTTGGGGCTC
>NW_008622656.1:0-229 GCF_000691845.1 Merops nubicus | reverse complement strand
TCTTAGGGCGTTGTGCCCACTCTGGGTGCTGTGAGCCCAGCCTGGGTGCTGTCAGCCCAGCCTGGGTGCCCAGCTAGATGCCATGACCCCAGTTTGGATGCTGATCCCAGCCTGGGTGCCAGGCTTAGTGCCATGAGCCCAGTCAGGGTGCTGTGAGCCCAGCCTGGATGCCAGGCTTAGTGCCATGACCCCAGTTTGGATTCTTAGCCCAGCCTGGGTGCCCAGCTTG
>NW_008622655.1:0-812 GCF_000691845.1 Merops nubicus | reverse complement strand
CCCCTTGTCCTGTCGCAACAGGCTCTGATAAAAAGATTGTCCCCCTCTCTCTTCTAGGCCCCCTGGCAGTCCTGGCAGCCCCCAGCAGGTCTCCTCAGCTGGAGCCTTCTCCTCTGGGGCTGCCCCAGCCCAACTCTCTCCTGCTGGGCTCCCAGCAGAGGGGTTCCCCCCTCGGGGCATTGCTGGGGCTCCTCTGGCCCCGCTCCAGCAGGTCCATGTCTTCCTTGTGGTGAGGATTACAGAGCTGGCCCCAGTACCCATCCAACATTTCCCCTTCAAAGGGTTTCTACATTCATGGGCACTTCTCCAAACCCACCCAGCAAGCCATTAGGAGTCAAAACCATCTCAGTTTGGTCATTTATTTTCCTGGACACTCTTCTGTGCACATTCAGCAACTACTTCTGGTAAGATAGTCACCAAATCACTATGTTGCAGATGTATAACTTTTGGCAATGTGTTTGCTAGTGTCTTTCTCTTTCCTTTATTGTACATTTTTTTTTGTGGTTTGTCAGTGTCAAGGGTTTGGTGTTACCCAAAATGTTTCTGGTTTTCCCTTCCATGAGGTACCCTCAGAAGAGACAATTCTCAGATGTCTCCAGGCCCTCTGAAGGAAGCATCTGGAGATATATTGGCATTTTCTACACTGCTAGGCCAGGGAAATAGAGATAGAAAACATGGATTCTGTTCATTCAATCAAAAATAAGACAATATCTTCAACAAGCAGCCTGGGAACTACCAGAACGTGTACATGCTGGACACAAGCACCTGTGAAATCATCGCAGAGAGAAGCTGGGTTTCTTCCCTGACAAAGC
>NW_008622654.1:17100-17325 GCF_000691845.1 Merops nubicus | reverse complement strand
AATAGTGTATTATATAGAAAAATTATATTATAACATATAAATATTATATATTTTCATATATACTTTAAATATACTTTAAAATAAAAATACCCCCTGCTCTGGGTGTTAATCAGTGTTGATAGAATAGAAAGGAATGTGTCTTTACATGATGTAAAGTGCCATGATGTGGCACTTGGGGACACAGTTTAATGGCCATGGTAGTGTTGGACTTGACCTTAGAGGTCC
>NW_008622654.1:11432-17065 GCF_000691845.1 Merops nubicus | reverse complement strand
ACCTCTCCCTATGGTAAGGGGACAGTTTGTAGGGTGGAGAGGAAGGAATGTTTGTGTTTGCAGTTACTGGTGCCCCAAAGAGATAAGTTGTTCACTTTGCATATAAAAGAACCAAACAAGAGATAAGAAGAGTCTGGGAACTTATCAGAAAGAACCAAACAGGAGATAGGAAGGACCTGACAACTTGACTGAAACTGAACAAAAGGAGCTATGGACCTCAAGAAGTTTGGGTAGCCTAAAATTCTGAACTTTAGGAACCATCAGGCATGCTTAAAGGGCTCACACACAGTAACCTCTCCCAGGGGAGGCATAAAATGACATTAATGAGCCATACAATGCATGGAGTGAAGGGGGTACATGCTATGGGGGTATGTAGGAGGTGGGTTGGGCAGTCTGTACTCCCCTAGTACCTCAGCCAAGGGGGAAAGGAGAAGGGACACAGGGACATATGCAGCTGGGAAATTAGGATAAAGGGAGAGTCCACAGGCATGGACTCTACAACTCTCCAAGCTGCTCCCCCCTTTATTTGAATAAAGTATAGTTTCACAGGACTCCTCAGTCTCCTTTGGGAACACCAGCCTCTGACAGTGGGATTTCCCACACAGTGTTAACCCCCAGAGGATCAGCCCTCCTGCCACTAGCATTACTGAAGAGACATCTCATGCTCCTGAATAAACCCCTCCCTCACTGACTACCTGGGGTGTGAGCCCAGGGCAGAGCTGCTGGCTGAGCCCAGCACTGGCTGCAGGGACCCTCTGACCCCCCACCCCCCCCCAGCCACAGGCAGCACAGACAAAGGGGGGAGAATCTCCAAGCAACCTGCAGAAGCAGCACTGGCCTCCAGCTCCTGTGAGAAATGCATTTGCCAGGAGAAGCATTTGCAAGACACAGGATCTTTGCAAGCATCCACTAAGAAGGGGAAAATGCTAACAAGGAGTTCAGTGTCCTGAAAGTCTAATTTTACAGGAAGACCACAGTAATCACACATAAATAGAGGTATTTAAAGTATCTAAAGTACCTACAGCATACCAGTCCTTTGCCAAGAGAAATTATTCAATAAATAATTCAGTGGCTGTACAGAGATCTTACTCTACACTCTTGCAGTGCTTCAGAGAGCAAACCCCCCACTCTGCTGGCTGGCAATGCCCTGTGCTTGGGGCCACACTGCCAGCTCATCCTCATCCTCATCCCTGTCCCTCTGCATCAGGTCCACCTCCCACCATGGAAAGCTCCATCCTCCAGTCCCCCACCTCCTCGCTGCTCTCAGGCACAGCTCAGAGATGTGAACCAGCCTAAAAATGCCCCTCGTGCCCCTGAGCAGGTCAGCCCAGCAGGACTCTGAAGCCACCATCATTCAGATGTACAGGAAAGTTGAGACTGGGATCCTGGTCCAAATCTGCCACTCATGTGGATAATGAAGCATTAGGAAGCCTGTGCAAGTATTTCAAGTTACAGAAGGGAAAAAAATTAAAGGCTCAGAGCTTTGTTGTCTCTGAAGACTATCAATGGCCTGAGGCATGGTGACAAAAGCTCCTATAACTGTTGAAATGTCCTTAAAATGTTACCCAGTGCTAGCATGTGATGAACCAGAGTCATGAGGTTCTGACCAGGCTTAAAACCCTCAGCTTGTGGCTGCAGAGGATGCAGCTGAGGTGGCAAAACCCATGCAGGGTATCTGTGCTCCTCATCACAGCCCTCTCGTGCCACCCTGGCTGCTGCATGCTCACGCAAAGCAGGCCCAGGAGGCTCCTCTGAGTTCAAACATAACCCAGAGGAAAAAGCAAAAAAAAGCCAACCCCCCAGGCTGTGTCATTTTGGGCAATTTGGTCTTTCACCCGCAGCTCTAGGGGGACAGCTCACACAGCTCTGCCAAAACCAGCTCAGGGGCTGCAGAGCTTCACCTGGGGAAACCACAGCCTGACTTCCTCAGCCTTATGGCAAAGTTTAGAGCTGCCAGGGACTCCTGGGCACGTTTGCTGGGGCTCATGTCTAAGTGCCCTGCCCCGTGGGCATCCTTAGAGCTGAGCTGTGTCCTGGCCCTGCACCACGGTGCTGCTCCTGCCAGGGCTGGGCTTTGGTTCTGAAAGCTCCTTGCAGAGCATCTGCAAAGCTCCCCCCTTCCCACAGCTACCCACAATCATTCATAAATCTCAGTTCTTGGGAAGAAGGTGTTTTGTTGGGGCTTTGGAGGGTTTTTTTTGTAGGTTGGGGTTTTTCTGAGTGACGTTGATGGTCGATTGTCCCATGTGCTACATGATTTTTGAAAGCCATGTGACAGGCAGGGAACAAACAGCTTCAATAATTGCATAAAAATAGTTATCTGGGGCAGAGTACAAGGAGGAGGATGAATGGAGAGGGAAGAGGCAGCTGTGCCTGTGACAGCCAGTTCTGCAGAGCAGAGAGATGAAGGTGCTCTGCAAAGAGCCCCATGGCTTGTTGCCAGGCAAAGCTTTGACATTCACCATCAAATATTGATTGGATTTAAATAAACCCTAGTTCTGTCTGTAGAATCATAGAATCGTTTGGGTTGGAAGAGACCTTTGAGATCATGAAGTCCAACCACTGACCCAGCACTGCCAGGTCCCCACTGCCCCGTGTCCCTCACACCACATCTCCACAGCTTGCAATCCCCTCCAGGGGTGGGGACTCTACCACTGCCCTGGGCAGCCTGGCACAGCCCTGGGCAACACTTGCAGGGAAGATTTTTATCCTAATGTCCAACCTAAACCTCCCCTGGTGCAACTTAAGGCAATCTCCTCATGTCCTATTGCTTGTTCCTTGGGAGAAGAGACCAACACCAAGCTAGTTCCAGGCTCCTGTCAGGAACTGTGCAGAGCCAGAAGGTCTCCCCTGAGCCTCCTTTGCTCCAGGCTCAGCACTCCCAGCTCCCTCAGCCACCCCTCACAAGACCCCCCCCACAAGACTTGTGCTCTAGAGCCTTCCCCAGCTTCTTTGTACACACTCCAGCCCCTCAAGGTCCTTCTGGGAGTGAGGGACCCACAGCTGACCCCAGGATTTGAGCTGCAGCCTCCTCAGTGCTGGTTGTATGGCTGGTGCTAGAACAGCCAGCAGTGTGCCTGCAGGGAGGGCAGCTGGAGCCCTTGGCAGCACAGCTCAGGACAGCTCCCTTCAGTGCTGGAGCTGCAAGATGTGGTCACAGGGGACATCCCAGGGACCACCCTGTGCTTTACCAGGCTGGTGCTGGTGGGTGCAGGGCAGGTGCCCAGGAGCAGATCCCAACCAAGCCCACGCTGGCTGCGCTCGGATGGCACAGTGAGTCCTGCCAGCTCCAGGAGCCCTCCTGCCCCTGCTGCCATTCCCAGGGGGGCCAATCCAGCTGCAAACCTTTTTTGGGTTTGTTGCTGCTGTTTCTTTTGGCAGCAGCACCAGAATCAAGTGGTTTTTGAATAACACTCCAAGCATCCTACAGGGCCATCGCTTGGTGCGTATGGCAGCCCTGGGAACGCATCACCTAGAGCCACACAGAAACCTACACAAGCTTGTTACAGGACTTTCCATGCTGCTTAGGAGACAGAGCAGTGCTGTGCTCAGAGCTAGTCCTGCAGGAGACAGGAAAGAGCAGGAACAGTCTGTACACCACTTCCCAGCCACGCGTTAGCTCCCGTTGCTCCGCTGGCAGCTCAGACTGGACAGAAGCTCTTGGTCAAATCTCAGTTCTGTGCTGCCTTCTGTGATATCAACAGCTATGAGGAGGTGCTTGCAGCAGGGCTCAGCAGGGCAAACCACGGCTGGCACGGCCTCCAGCCTGAAGGTGCTGGAACCCCCCTGCAGTGCTGGGGCAGCTCTGGAGTCCTCAGCACAGCAGAGCCGGGGCCCGGCGGGGGCGGGGCCAGAGGAGCCCCAGCAATGCCCCGAGGGGGGAACCCCTCTGCTGGGAGCCCAGCAGGAGAGAGTTGGGCTGGGGCAGCTGAGAGGACAAGGCTCCAGCTGGGGAGACCTGCTGGGGGCTGCCAGAAAGCTGGGGACAGACTTTGAGCAGGGCCTGTTTCAACACAACAAGGGATGATGGGTTTAAACTAAAAAAGGGAGATTTAGACTAGAGAGAAGGAAGAAACTTTTGACACTGAGTGTGGTGAGCCCCTGGCCCAGGCTGCCCAGAGAGGTGGTCACTGCCCCATCCCTGGAACCATCCCAGGGGAGGTTGGCCGGGGCTCTGAGCACCCTGCTCTAGCTGCAGATGTCCCTGTCCCTGCAGGGGGGTTGGACTAGGTGACCTTTGAAGGTCCCTTCTCACCCACACCACTCTATGACTCTATGCAATTGAGCCTGTTGCTGTCTGCAGGATGCTGCACGTGCAGTATCACTGCAGATTTTCACCTGCCTCACAAAAGGCACAGACTGAAGCTCAGACCTGTTAGCTTGTACCATGGAACAGCCAAGCACTGCCTTCATTATGAGCAGCATCTCTCTTTAAGCCAATATTACAGCTTGAAGAGCTCCAAAACTTGCTGACCTGACAGCACAGTAAAAGCAGAGCCCTGCAAACAGTGAGCAGAGCAGAAGACCCTCAGCCAGTTGTGTCAAACATATGCCCATGAAGACAGTGTTAAGACTGTCACACTGGAGTCTGACATGAGAAAATAACATCAAAAATAGGAGCTTAAAAAAAGTAACAGTCAGGTCATGATCTAAGTGTAATAAATAGTTGTATCCCGCACTTAAAGTAAGCTGTCTATAATTAGACCAGGTTAATTACCAATCAAAGTGCCTTGTTAGGTGCAGTGCTTTTCTGAAGGGCCCTGTCCATGCAGATGGGGAGGAGTGAGGGGACTCCAAAGGTATAAGGACACCTGGAGAGGGCAGGGTTTTATCCAGACTCTGTGCACCTACCCCACAACTGCCTGAATGGGGCCCAGGCTTCATCCCAAAACAAACTCACAGCTGCTAAGTTCACACAGCCACCTTGGCAGCTGTACCACTGCCCATGCCCGACCTGCCATGCCCTACACCTCCAGGAACAGGCAGGGACCCTCCTGGAGCCCCTCTGAACCCCCTGAAAGCATCCTCTCCACGTCCCACACCCAACCCATCCCCACCAAGCCAAAGGAGGGGATGCTCCATGGACTGGCACACGCTAACACAGCTCAGCAAGAGCCCCCACTCAACATCCCGAGCGGGTCTTTCACGCCTACAGAGAAGGTTCCCATGTTCTGTGCCCAACACCAGGGTCAACCCACCAGCTTTTTCACCCCACACTGGACCAGCAGGCTCTTCCCACACGGCTGGAGCCCACACGTGGCTCTGTGTTTAGGAGGTGTGAGTCCCCAGCGTTCAGTCAGGAGCCCGTCCCGCAGCGTTTTTAATGCTGGGAACCTGCCACCCCTCTGCTTTAGCTTTGGCCAGGGCACATGTCAGTCCCCAGCGTTTGGGGAGCCCACAGACCAGCCACCTCCATCCCAACGAGCCTGCCCTGAGGGCAGGGTGGTTAAAACTCGATATGCAGAAAGCCCAAAAACCAGCAGGGCATCAAGCACCATGAAACGAGTTTGCCGGTCTCTGCAGAGCTCTGGCCACCAGAAACAAACCCCGACGCGTGCAGCCAGGAGTTTGGGGGGAACAAAGCCCAAAACCGGCCAAGCCCTGCTGGGGCAGCCCCCAAAACCAGCCTCCAG
>NW_008622654.1:11000-11329 GCF_000691845.1 Merops nubicus | reverse complement strand
CCCGCTCACCGAGCCTCTCACGCCTGCAGCGCTGGGGTCTCCAGGAGGGTCTGTAGCCGGGCTGGGGCTTTCTTCTCCCCCTCCCTTTCCCCCCTGCGCTGTTCAGAGCAGCCGAACGCGGGATCCCCCCGCCCCGCAACCCCGCTCCGGGCTGGCGGCTCCTCCCCGCGCCGCCGAGAGCCCCTTTTCCCGCAGCAGCACCCCTGGGCCGCTCTCTACACACTGCTTTCCCCGCACCCCTTTTTTCTTTTTCATTTTCTTTGCTTTTCTGGCGGCTTTGTCCTGCCCAGCATCCCGGAGCTGCAGCCCCCGAGCTCGGCGATGCTCGC
>NW_008622654.1:7915-10965 GCF_000691845.1 Merops nubicus | reverse complement strand
CTGCGGGGTGGGGTGGGGGTCCCTGGGGTGCCCTCGCAGGCAGTCAGCTCATGGCTGGGTCTCCCAGTCGCGGACTTGTTGAAGCAGCGCTGACTCGGGGCCGTCCCACCCCCTTCCCATCTGCGAAGTGCCGCAAGGAGTTAAGCTCGGCTAAGAGCGGCTTAGGCTGTATTAGCGCCGCGGCTGCGCTGCCCCAGTGTAACCCTTCAGACACTGCAGGCTCCAGTTCCCGCCGCCGGGAGCCTTATTCCAGCTCCTCGCAGACGGGCAGAACTCCCCCCTTCCTTCTGCCACTGAATATTCCCTGCCTGGGACACCTCTTTCTTTTTTGTCAGCCTGGAGGTTTTAGGGCTCCTTACAGACTGGGATGTAAAACCACAAAGCCTTCCTGCAAGTGCTCAGTTTATAATGAAAGCGTTGTTTTGTTTATTTATTTTTTTTTTCCTTTGGGAAAAGTCATCATAAAATGAAGTTTCTGGCACGGAGCAAGTCTGCGTTGCCAGCCCCAGTCTGCTGAATGAGAGCATTCCTGAGCAGAATAAATGGGAATCACAAAAATCACCTGAGGCAATAAAATTGCAAGAGACTGTTGCCAGCACCATCCTTATGTTGTTACATGCATTAAAAGCAAAGAAAAAAACTTTACCAAACTTTACCCAACCCAGTTTTGTTAATTTTCACTGCCAATAACAAGACAAACCCTTTGCAATTCATTTGGGGGGGTAAAATTATTAATATTTAAGATTTGAGAGGTCTGGCTGAGACATTTCTCCTAACTAAAAGCACCTTCAGCTGAAAGCCAAGTGTCTGCTTCCAAATCCTCAGTTCTGAGGTGAGATAACCCCAAGAGGGCCCCTCCTCTGGGACCCACCAGGACCCTCTCCCCCCATTGCCACCTTATTTACTGTGAGATTGCTTCTCAGAACTCTGACACCTGAAGAATCCATCCCTTCCAGGCATGGATACCTGGCTTTAACACTCAAATTACTGTTCTCCTCACTGCCTTCTTCTGCTCTTGTAATTGTATATAGGCTGGAGCTCCACAAACACTTAGGAGAGAAGAGGGGAGCAGAGGGTGAGATGGTGTCTCAACATTCCCTTACTATTATCACAGTTAATAAAGTTTCTGCCTTGAATTGTACTTGTGATATTGTGCATTGTGGAGAATTCTTCACTTAACATTCATGAATGAAGAAATTATTTAATGAGATTTCAGGTAAGCTGGTCAAACATCACCCTTTTGGCTTATGGATATTCTGCAGTCAGATTTTAATTCATAAAATTGCCAGGGAAGGGCAGGGAGTTCTGGCCTAAAGGTCTGCAAGTGTAAATCAGCACCACAGTGCTGGCTTGATGGGACCTCCACAACATTCACCAGCTCAGATTCCTTCCCCTTTGCTCCTTATGAGCCACAGCTTGACAGAAACTTTGTAGTCAAGAGAATCTCTGGGGTGCTCGGGTGCCTGTAGCCCAGGGACACAACACAGTTGTGTTCCAAAGGGGGTGTGGGAATGCTGATTTTAAATAAGAATCAGATTGAAAACGAGTTACTGTGCTGCATTTCTTTGGCAGAGCTCTTTTTTCAAGCTCCTGTTGGTGAGGGATGCTCTTACCAACCTCTGTGGAGCTCACGGTGGGTGACAGACCCTCAGCATAGGTGGAGGGATTCAATAAACCAAGTGTTTCAGGACAGCTTCAGACCCTTCTACCTCCCCTGTAAATACCCTGAGCAGTTATTCCCTATCTCTTGCTCTCATTGCACACACACACAGCACAAGGGCTCACTTGCTGGAGCAACTGTAGGAGGAAGGGGAGAACACAGGGAAGGAACTGGATCTAGGCTTCCTACTGTAAGGGAAGGTGGGTATAAGCACACTCCAAGTAATAATACAGAGAAGAAAATCTTCCCCAGTGCCCCAGCATTTGTAATTTGCAGAGCCAGGTTGTCAGGAGAGCATTTTATGGGAAGAGAACTTCTTCTTATGGGTGTGCAGCTGAGGAAAAACACACTGTCCACCATAACCAGGGGGTTGCTCTAAGAGCCTTTGGTGCTGGACCTCAGAGGACAGTTCAAGTGTGTAATATCCTCCTGCAGATGCCTTAGCTGGGCCCTGCAGAATGAGAGCTGGTGGGGCTGAGCACCCAGGACCCAGCCAAGGCAAGAGGAGCCACAAAGCCCTTTGTGCTTCAAACCAGGGCTCAGGTGACTTCTGCTTCTGCAGAGAGCTGCTCAGAGCTGACCTCACCTCTAAGGTGTTAAGCACAGGGATGTTTATACTCTACAAGTACAAAGGAAATAAAACTTCACCTTGTGTGCTGATCACTGCTCAGTCTAAAGCCCAGTGAGATCCAACTACCAGTAAAATCAATGGAAAGACTTCAAAGGACTTTTATGGGATTTGGCTGAGACCCCACCTGTCCAGGAAAAAAAAAAAGAAGTTATATGAATAAGTCACAGTTCTTTTAATGCTAAACACCACGTGAAAGAGGAATAGTGCAGAGAGGAGCCTATTGAATTTCTCTCTGCTTTTATGCTTTATCAACCTTAATGAGAAACATGGATTAAGGCTGAATTTTAAACAGTGATGCAGATGGCCAGGAGAATGCAGAACCATCAGAGAGGCCAACCAAGGCTGGACCACCAGGACACCACACTGGGCTCAGAGCTGGCCCGTGAGCTCCTCATTGCTCCACAGCCCAGAGGCCCACACAGCACTTCAAAATTCTTCAGGATAACTCCATAAAAACTACTGCTTGGCCCTTCAGGATGTTCCCATAACCCTGGGGAACAGCTTCAGTTGCTGAGCAGAAATCTGACAACAATATCTCTATGTTCCTCAAGGCCCATCCATGGAAAATCCTGCATGGCTAGAAATAAAAAACTGCCACTACTTAAAATAATAGAAGTAATCATAGAATCGTTCAGGTTGGAAGAGATTTTTGAGATCACCCAGTCCAACCATTCCCCAGCACTGTCAGGTCACCACTGCACCATGTCCCTCACCCCACATCTCCACGGCTTTGGAACCCCCCCCGAGGTGGGGCACCCC
>NW_008622654.1:6185-7779 GCF_000691845.1 Merops nubicus | reverse complement strand
CCCCCTGGCTCCAGGCTCCTGTCAGGAGCTGTGCAGAGCCAGAAGGTCTCCCCTGAGCCTCCTTTGCTCCAGGCTCAGCACCCCCAGCTCCCTCAGCTGCTCCTCCCCACACTTGGGCTCTAGACCCTTCCCCAGCAGCTCCGTTGCCCGTCTCTGGCCACGCTCCAGCCCCTCAAGGTCCTTCTTGGAGTGAGGGGCCCAAAACTGACCCCAGGATTTGTGGGGCAGCCTCCCCAGTGCCCAATCCAGGGGGACAATCCCTGCCCTGCTCCTGCTGGCCACACTAATGTGAAAGACAGGAGAACTTCACTCCCTGGTGTTTCTTTTTAGCAGACTCTCCTTTCTATGTCTTTTGGTCAGCTATTATGCCTGTATTAATTATGCAACATATATTTTTGACCACTTACAAAGAGCAGCAGGAAGGAAGCACACAGTATGAATAGAGGATTAATTCAATAATTAGGAACACTAATACAAGGCAGCTCTGCCTCCTCTCCCTCTAGCCCTCAATTTCCTCACTCCACAGGGATGCCGATGGATGGCAAAGGAACCAAAATAAACCCACGAGGATGATTTTATTGCTTATGCTTCTTCCCAGCTCCCATCCTCAAGAGTTTACAGGATCCAGAAGCACAAGGTCCGTTTTGCACAGCGAGGTGCAGGGGCCATATCCTGCCCTGCTCCAAAAGGCTCCCAGGCACATTGACAGGGTTGGAATCCACCAAGTCTAGGACTCCAAGCACAGCCTGCACCCAGCTCCAGTCCCCCCAGCAGCAAGGGCCTGGCCCTGCATTAGAAAATGAGGCAAAAAAGGGGATTGGCATCATTTCCCAGAAGCTTTTTGAGAAGTCTGTGGTCGGGCTGTGATTCGAACTGCCCTTAAATGTTCAAAATTGAATACTTCAGTGAAACTCCCTTTTCTTCTCACAGGAATAACAAGTGGTTACAGTGTTTTGAGTGTTTTTAAACACCGGGTTTATGTTTTAGGATCTTTGTTGTGGCTTTGGGTTTTTTTATTTTGTCAGCCAACAGGCACTGGGTTATTTGCAGTTTAGTTTGCAGCAGTTCCACTTCCTGATGCCTCCTCACCCTGCAGCCCACTGGGCACCGCAGTGCCTGGTGCTGCTGCAAGGGGCTTTTCCTCTCCTCTTTCCACAGACACTTCCACGTCCCCATGAAGACGTTTCTGTCTTTGCTAAATTTTGCAAACTCTCCCCAGGTCTGTCTGGGGCTGCAGGGCAAGCGAATTTCCACTTCAGAGATCCATGGCACCTTCCTGCTGCCTCCTCCTCTCAGGCTTTGCCCCAGCTCCATCCTCCTTCCCCCTCCCTGCTCCACAAGCATCCTCCAAACCCCCTTTTCTCTGTCTTTTAAGACGTGTCTCTCCAAGACAAGGCTTCAAAGGGTTAAGGTTGGGGGGGGAGGCCCTCAGACAGCCCATTCTTCAGTCTCAGTGACCCAGAGCTTTTGCCTTTTCAAATGTAGTTAACCAAATCAAGGGAACAGAGGATATGCAAATGCCTTTTCCCAAAGGAAACTCAGCCCCGGATTGTTGTTGGCAGGTCAGAGCATCACACCACCCTCGGCAGCCTCT
>NW_008622654.1:2498-6154 GCF_000691845.1 Merops nubicus | reverse complement strand
CGGCGGGGATTCGCCTGCCCGGGAGGAGGCGGCCGGCACAAAAAAACACCCTTTTCAGGCAAAAGAAAAGCAGGACTGGGGCATTCGGCGGGGCTCGGGGGAGGGGGCAGCCGGGGGTCGCTCCCCCGAAAGGCTCGGGGGATGCTCGAAGGCTCCAGGGACGCCGGTGCCACCCGGCTGTGACCTTTGGCGAGGAGGTTGCCCACAAGCAACCTCGGAACATTTTGGGGAAGGAAAAAAGAGATTCGGAACTAGGTCATCTGGAGCTGCGGAGTGGATCTCCCCAGGGTGGGACTCCGCTGGAGACACCCAGTAAAACATTTCACATCTGAAGAGGGATTTTAATATATTTGGAGGTTCCCTTCCTCCCCCCCTTTTGTTTTTCTTTCCGTTGGAAAGAATCTTGAAACAAGGTTTAAAAATTGCTCTTTCCACTTTTTATACCTTAAAACCTTTCCCTGCAGAAAAGACACTAAAATCTGCATCGTTCATGCCTCTGTCATCCCATTGCAAGTTTGGCTTAGACCACTTCCAGTGCATTTAAATCAACAGGAGGATTTACTCTTTTTCTAGATACTTTTTCAAAGAAGGAGGGGGAAAAAACAGGTTATGTTGAATCAGTTTAGCAATCTCGGTGCTGGTTCCTGCACCGACCAGCTCATACTTGCCCTTGGAGGAAAATAAAGTCGTGAATCCCAGCTAAGCAAAGCCCTGACTGCTCTCCCTGGCTGCTGCTCTCGGCTGGTGCCATCTAGCAGTGACTGAGACACCCCAGCGACAGCACCGATGTCCCCAGTGCTCCACACACACCTACACGCCTCTGAAAGCCCTCCAGGGATGGGGATTCCACCCTGGGCAGCCCTTTTGGGGAAGAAATTGCTCCTCAGTTCCAAATTAAACCTCCCAACAATTGGAGGCGATTTTCTCTCGTCCTATCGCTTGTTCCTTGGGAGAAGGGACCAACCCCCCCTGGCTCCAGGCTCCTGTCAGGGAGTTTTTGAGAGCCAGAAGGTCTCCCCTGAGCCTCCTCTTCTCCAGGCTCAGCACCCCCAGCTCCCTCATCTGCTCCTTATAAGACTTGTGCTCCTTGATGGCTGGTGGGAGAAGGAAAGGTCATCTTAATGTCTTGTCTTCTTGGACAGGAATAGATGCAGTGCCTTGTCCAGCATGGGAAAAGGATGAGCAGCTTCCCATCCAACAACAGATCAAGTGGCAGCCCAAAGGGAGCCATGGCAGCCTCTGCCCACAGCCATGCACTGCCTGTGCTCCCCACAGCAGGAGAAACCCACCCTTTCCAACAGCAAAAGCTGCCAGGCCGAGGAGGTTCCTGGCCCCAGCAGCAGGAAGGACTGGGGCAGAGAGCTGCTGTGTGGGCAACTGTCTCAGAGAGGAGTCTGGGCTCTGGGCTGGGAAGGAAACATCCTGGGGAAACAAGTGGCTTGGCTGAGGCATTGCACTGGCATCCAAACAAGCAGGAGCTAGATTAGTCATAAGAAAATCTGAGCTGAAACTTGGAAGATTTCAGAGCAAAAGTTTCTAGAACGACTTTGCAAAATGGAAGCGTGTTCACAGCAGGGAGGGTGAAGCTTCTGCAGAGGGTCCAGCTGAGGTGGCACCTCACACCAGGTCCCTGCTACCCCAGCACTTGTGCTTCTAGACCCAGAGATGCCTGTGATCAGGCTGATACCCCTGAACTGATTGTCCTTTATGTGCTCAAAGCACAACCCCAAGGGCTAGGACATCCAGGAGCCCATTCCCAGGCATGGTCTGGTTCTCCCCTCCTGCCTACCACCAGCAAAGCCTTCACCAGCAAGAGTGGCAAAGGCTGCCTTGGAGTTTGGCTGTTAGACAACAGGCTTACACAGGTGACCACCTCTGCCACGGGCAGCAGCAGAGAAAAGTCCCTTCTCTGAGGTTCTCTTTCAGAATGACCCAGGTCTGACAGCTCGTGCAGCATTCCCATCAGACAGGAACACAGCGGCACCGCTGACTTCAGCAAACAAATCCAGCTGAGAAACCCCAGGTATCTCTGAAGCCCGTTGACCTCACTGGGGCCCAGCCATCCCACACTCACTGGGCAGCATTATTTCACAGTAACCAAGTGGAAACTCTTCACTCTAGCTTCAATGTGGTAAACTGAGATTGTATCTCCCCCGGCGCAGCCACAGCGTTGAGCAAATGGAAATGTGAGTTTTGCAACACCAGAGCTCACAGAGCTAAATATAAACACCTTTCCTCCCTTAATTGGGGGTTTCCTAACGAGATGGTGATTTCCACTCAACGATGCCTTTTTGACAAGTCACACTTTCTTCCTGTGGCTCAAAAAGAAAATGACTTGGACGAGGTGGTTGGATTTATCTCCTTCCAAGCTTCTTGAGGGTGGTCTAGCACCCAGCACAGAAGGCAGAAAGCACCCTGTGTGGCTAAGGGGGCAGCTGCTCAGACAGCAAGTGTCATCTCTGGGCTTTGTGGGAGAACCACTGCAGAGCCTTGCTGTGAACTCGTCCCATGCCCAGCGGGTGCTGCGTTTTTCACCATATTTTCCCAAAGCATCTGCTACACGTGGGAGCCACATCACTGCCCATGGTAGACACATCACTGCCCGTAAAAGCCCAAGCAGCCAGTAAAGAGCAGGTGAAACGTCAGGACCAGCTCCAGGACCTGTTTTGAAACTCTTTCCTGACTGACAATCCCTGCTCCTCTCAGTGTCCTACCCTCTCTCACCACCAGCTACTCACTTTTCCATAGCATGGCCTCCAGAAGAATGGGAAAATAGTTATAATTTTGTCTACAAGCAGAGCATAAGGAAAAACCAGAATCAGGCAAAGCCTCCAGCCCCCTCCCTCAGCCTCACCTCCCTCCCCACCAGCCACAGGTCACCTTGAAGGTTTCCTGACAGTGTTTACAGTGCAAGGAGGGTTTGACACAGTAAAGGACTTGTCATCAACAGGCATTGAAAGCACAACACAGCCACCAGCCCCAGCCCAGCACCACCTCTACCTGTGTCACACTGTGGTGTGAGACTCCCGAGTTCCCCAGAGTCTCAAAAAAAAGGCTCTGCAAAGACTCTGAATCAGCACGTCTGGGAAGCAAAGTCCCTGAGAGGCAGGTGTGGCTCACAGCAAGCTTCAGGAACACACAGAGAGGAGCGTGAGGGCTCCCACAGGGATTTCACAGATGTATTTCACACAGATTGATCCAGATTTTAAAGGCACATGCTCTCCAGTACTCCTCATTCTACTGCATGGGAGGATTTCCCAGGGTAGAGGTTATCTGGGTTCGTGAGCACTGTTAGCCCTCCTGATCAAGGAGAGGACGAGAGAGGCTGAAGATTTTGGAGCCCAGGACCTTCTCCAGAGAGCTGCAGGTCCTGCTCAGAGCTGCCCGTGCTCCTGGCACCCACAGCCTGCAGGGACAGATGGGTCCCCAGTGCCAAGGACCTGCAGGGCTTTGGCTGCACAGGAGACAGAAATAGCAGTGATGGAACAAACTCATTACTTGTATTGATCCACCTCCAAAGAACACACGCAGAGCACTTAAAAATAAAAGTTGTATTAATAGATGTTCTTCTCTCCTGTTCATTTCTGGTCAGAAAGAGGGTGATTAAGTCGATCATTATGTTTGTTTCTGTCTGAGATAATCTAGGGAAGCCAAGA
>NW_008622654.1:0-2467 GCF_000691845.1 Merops nubicus | reverse complement strand
GTAAGCAAAGAGAAAAGCCACAGGGAAACAGCTGCCCTGGATGCCTGCACATCCATCAGGAGGTAAATGCCTGTGTCACATCACCCAGCATCTCACCCAGACTTGTCTCTACTTAGCTACAAGTTACTCGGGTGCTGCTTGCAGCTCTGTAGTGGTCCAGGAGGAAGATGCTGGGATTTGTCTCAAAGAGCTCTCAGAGATGTAATAACAAGGAAAGGTTTAAACCTTGTGGTGCTCTGCAGCGTTTGGTGACGTCAAAACAATGGCAATTATACTCTCCCTGATGTAATGTTGTGTTGCTTTGTTCCTGGCTTGCTCCCAAGGCAGCTTTCCTATTTCTGTGGGTATTCAGTTAATTCAGTTTACCATCTGTCTTCAAAGCTTTCCCCTCTCTTTTCATTACTTGAATATATTTGTAATATCCATAGTGGCACGGAGACAAGAATCACATAAATGTCTAGATTAGTCCAAAGCAGCAGAGGAAAATTGCTCTGCACTGTCCTTCCCTGCAAGCAGGCAGGGAAATCCAAATACATTTACTCTTTCCTTTTGATGGTATCTAGCAACTGTTTAAATGGAGAAGTAATAGAGGGGTGGAGAATAAAAGCAACTAAATATACCCCAACAAATAGCCCAGGCTTTGCCTCTTGCACAGCAGCCAGCTCTCCACGGGCTGAGCAGCCTTGGGCATCTGCTCTGTCCCAGACTCAAAGCACAGCAGGAAATGTTTCCTAGCCAGAGACCTGAATTTTGGGGCATCAGCAAGGAGTCCTTGTCACAGCACAAGAGCTGGGTTCAGAGGTGGGGCTGTAGAATTCTATTCCAACAGCAGATGAACCTCTTACTTCCTTTGCAAACGTGTACTGAGAAATATTTGGAGATGTGCTGGTGCCAGCGGGGAGACCAGGGCACTGTGATGGCCAAATTTCCATCTTGTGCCTCCACACGTGGACACAGGAACCCAGAGGGGTCTCCAGCAGGAGTCAGGAGAGCAAACCCTCCTCCCTGTGCAGCAGGACTGACAGGGTGGGTGAGCAGAAGAGTCTCTGGGATTTCCTACTTCTACTCAAGGAGAGAGGAGCAAGGAGTGAGGTGTAACCTCAGGCTGCTTCAACCCAACCAGCCCAGTGTGCAGGTCCCCAGGGGATTTGTTATTGGGTTGGTTTGGTTTATTTTACTCCCACTCCATGCATCCACCAGACCACCAAGTCTGCACGTTAGGCAATAATTAGCTTTGCCTTCCTCTGACTTTGAGCATTACCTCACTGAGGTGAGCACTGCAGACCCTTCTTCAACTAATCAAACCCCTTGTAATGATGCCAGGAACTAATTTAAAATAAACAAGAGTGCTGCACTGAGCTGCAATGGCCAAGGAACCCTTCGTTCAGCAAAGCAGCACAGCCAGAGTGACTCCTGCAGCATGGAGCCCTGTCTGGTGGGATGGGGTCACCAGAAAACCCAAAAAAGCACCAACCACAGTGCCACACTGCTGGGTCAGGCAGGGCCCTCGTCTCTCCCATGGGATCCATCTTCCACAATTTAGTGGTGAACCTGGCAGTGCTGGGTTTATGGTTGGATTCAAAGATCTTAAAGGTCTTTTCCATCCTAAATGACTCTGTGATTCTATGACTGGTGTTGATGCTCATCTCAGCTGCTGCCAAGAGTGCCACCACAAATGGCAACACCAGCACCTCTGTCTTCCACTATGCTGTGGTTGAAAACGTTAGGCTAAACTTCTGTGCACATGAAATAAAAGGAGTATGGCATTAAGGGAGGCTGGGAGCCAGAGCTGCACCTGAACAGACACATTTTGGGATGGCTGGACACCCAGCAGAGCAAACACTGAGGTGGGAGGCAGAGGCATCAGTACTGCAGGGTGGACGTGGAAGTCTCAGAGCTGGAGACCCCTTCCCAGTGGGCCCAATTCTCCTCCCATTGCCATAAACAAGCCTGGGGCCTCGGGGTCCAAAATACTGTAACAAACCCTCTCCTGCAGCCTCGGAGCTCAGCCCTGCTCTCTGATTCACCCGTGTCATTCCCTCCGGGCCATGTTTGCACTGCCTGAGTTTTGCTACAGTTCAAAAGCAGCAGATTGAAGCTGCTGATATAAGCAGCCAAAAGCCCACTGACTATTTTCAGAGAGAAAATTCAGGCCAGTGATATCAGGCCTGAATCTTTCTCAGTCTGAAACATCCTTTTTCATAATCAAAAATAGCAAGTAGACACGAATATAAATAATTAGGATGTTTTCTATTCTTGGCAGTCCCCCCCCAAGAATATTTACCTGACGATGGGAAGAGGCAGCCTTTTAAAACCCTTTTCCCCTTTGTACTTGATCCCCTTGGAAGCCTGCCTGCCTGGAGGAGAGCCTCGGATGGGTAAGGGGGAGGCAGTGCCGGCAGTGAACGTTCCCTTTCCTTGGGAAAGACACTTCACACAGCCCCACAGGACTGGGTTTGGAACCGCT
>NW_008622653.1:0-232 GCF_000691845.1 Merops nubicus | reverse complement strand
AGGTAACAGGTCCAGGGTGTGGGCAGCAGGACCCCCGGAAGGGGTGGGGGTCTCACCTCTGAGGGGCTCTTGCTTTTGTTGCTGTAGGTGAAGAGCTCGTAGAGGAGGACCCCGAAGCTCCACACGTCGGATGCCTGGGAGAAGACGTTGTCTGCCAAGGACTCGGGCGCATACCTGTTGGCGGGAGGATGCTCGGCAACACCCGGCCGGTGGCCCACGCCCGCTCCCGGCC
>NW_008622652.1:2882-4389 GCF_000691845.1 Merops nubicus | reverse complement strand
TGCTGGGAGCTCCTGGTCCTGCTGCCCTCAGCAGAGGACACAAACAGGGTTCCCCCCTGGCTGCCTGATCCTGCTGAGCTGGGCAGCACTGTGGGGTTGGGAGGAGCTCCTGGTGAGCCTGAGGAGCATCCCAGCAGGGAGGGGAGGGCAGCAGCAGCAGCTCAGGTGCCAGTTGCCTTGGCAAGGAAAGCAGCAGGCTGTCCTCTGCTGGGCACACAGCCAGCTCAGCCTGTGGGGACAGACCCTGGGCAGCCTCCAAACCACTGGGGTCCATCCCCACAGTGTCCTACCCCCCCCTCAGGCTCCTTTTGCCCAGCAGAGCTGCAGCAGGGAGGCTCCCAAGCCCCAGGATCCCCTCTCTGAGCTCTGCAGCTCTGCTGGTGGGGCCAGGCTGGTGCCTCTGGCTGTGTCCTTCCCCTGCAGAGCTCCAGCTGCAGCTCAGGGCTTTGGTGGGGGGTGTGAACGAGCTCTCACAGGTTTCCCTCCAGCATATCCCTCCTCTAGAACCCTCAGTCACTGCAGGAGCAGCTGAGCACCCTGAGATTTGCCCTGGTTCTCACTGCTCTCTCCCCTCTGCCCTCCTGCAGCCCTGACGTGGAGTTCTGTGGCTACTGCATCACCCACCCCTCCGAGAGCAAGATCAACTTCAGGATCCAGACCAGAGGTAGGAGGGGGGCTCCCTGCCCTGTGGGGTTCCCCCTGCTCCTGCCAGCTGCCCCCCCTGAGCAAGGATGAGCCCTTGTCCTCCTCCTGAGCTGCCTGCAGTTGCTGTGCCCCCAGGAGCCCACAGCCCCCTGGCCCCAGCCCTCTGGGGTGGGGTAGATCTGCCCCTCCCTGCCAGAGCTGGTGGGGGCTCCATCTGCCCCCTGGCCCCAGCCCTCTCTCCCTCTGCCCCCTGGCCCCAGCCCTCTGGGGTGGGGTAGATCTGCCCCTCCCTGCCAGAGTTGCTGGCAGCTCCCTCTGCCCTGGGGCTGGAGAGCAAACCCCACGTGTGCTGGCAGATGTGGTTCTGCTTGGGTCACCCTCCAGCCCACTGCCCTCAGCAGGCCCTGGCTGCTGCCTGCAGGGTGGGTGGTGTTTCCTTCCCCCTCCCCCTCAGGGGGCTGTTCCCTGCAGCCTCAGGTAGGCAGAAGGCCCTTCTGGAAGGGAGGATCTAGCTGGTGCTCACTGATTCTGCAGCTTCCTAAAAACCATTAGTGCTCAGGCTGTTCACTCTGCCAAGGGAACCTCCTCCCAGTGGGACAGGCTGCAGGGTGAGCAGCTCCTGCTCCACAGCTCAGCTCTCAGCCTGCTGCTGCTGCTGGGCTGGGAGGAGGGGAGGGTGTGGGCACACAGAGAACCCCACAATCCCAGCAGGGTGGGGGTGGGAGGCACCTCTGGAGATCTCCTCCAACCCCCTGCCCCAGCAGGGTGCCCAGGGTCACCGCCAGGAGGGTTTGGGATCTCTCCAGAGCAGGAGACTCCACAGCCTCTCTGGGAAGCTGCTCCAGGATCTGCACCCTCACAA
>NW_008622652.1:2562-2824 GCF_000691845.1 Merops nubicus | reverse complement strand
AGGGCCCCTGCCTGCCGTGGAGCCCTTCAGGAAGGGGCTGAGTGACCTGATGGGTGTTTGCCAGCACGTGCTCAACACCTTTGAGGTGAGGCTGCTCCTGAAGAGCTCAGGGGCTTTTCCTCCCCCTGTTCTCCAAACCCTGATGGTTTTTGACCTGTGAGGTGACCACAAAGCTCAGTCCCTCCTGCGAGGCTGTGCTGGAGCTGCGTGGGTGCCTGGGCAGGCCCCGGGCAGGGCAGGGGGAGCCCAGCCCCGCCCCGGG
>NW_008622652.1:937-2246 GCF_000691845.1 Merops nubicus | reverse complement strand
TTCAAGGTTTCCCACCCAGGATTTCCAGCCACAGAGCCTGCAGGTCCCCTGGTGCAGGGAATGAGTCTGGCCCAGAGCCCCCAGGGGGCAGCCCCTTCTCCTCACTCAGACCTTCCCCAGGGGCACCAGTGCAGCCCACTCCACCCCCCTGGAACAAACCCTTGTGGAACCATCCTCAAAAGCTCCCCAGTTTGCTCCAGGGGTCTCCCCAGCAGAGCTCTGGAGTGCCCAGAGGGACCTGCTGGCTGAGGCACAGGCTGCTGCTCACCTGGGAACACCCAGAGACTTTCCCTTTCCAACACCAACGTGTTTTATTAAGAAGAGTTGGGAGGAGGGTGTAAAATGACATTTTTTTTTTGCTATAAAATGATTCTGAAATACCAGTTGCCAGAGGTGGGTGTCTCTGTGGCAGGCTGGTGCTGGGTTTGTGCTCATGGGTGTGAGGCTGAGGGGGCAGCTGAGCCCTGAATCCAGGGTAAAGCTCCTTCAGCTCCCCCTGGGCTCCAGATGTGGAGTTGTTTGGGTTGGAAGAGACCTTCCAGCTCCTCAAATCCAACCCAGCACTGCCCTGTGTCCCTCACCCCACATCTCCAGGGCTTGGGAACCCCTCCAGGGGTGGGGACTCCACCACTGCCCTGGGCAGCCTGGCACAGCCCTGGGCAACCCTCCAGGGCAAGAAATTGTTCCTCAGGGCCAACCTCAACCTCCCCTGGGGCAACTTGAGGCCGTTTCCCCTTGTCCTGTCCCTTGTTCCTCAGGAGCAGAGCCCAGTCCCAGCTGGCCCCAGCTTTCTGTGTCCATTGAAACCTGTTTGTTTCTCAGAAATGTGATTTGTTTGTAAAATATTTACATTTCAGTGGAAGCTCAGCTCAACAAAACCCCCCCCCCAACACCTGGACAATGTTTTGCTTTATTTACAGGGTTTTTCCCCTCTCCCTTTTTCCTCTCTCTGTTTTTTTTTCCATGGCAAAATAAAAAGGGGAAAGAAGAAAGAAAGAGAGAGAGGGAAAGGAGAGAAGAAAAACAAAAAAACAACAGAAAAAAATCCTCAAAAACGTGGTAACAAAAACTTTCTCCTCTAGTTTTTGTGAAAGATTTGGCAAGAGATGGACACATGATGTTTTTAGGAAGAAACTTCACTGGGGGATGGGTTGTTTTTGGCAGTGAATTTGTGAAAGCTCTTTGCCCTATTTTGGTAGCTCCTCCAGCAGCTCTTTTCAGCTGAGATCAGACCTTCCCTGTCACCTTTGCCACCTCGGATTGCCCACGAGGACACATCTCTGTCCCCCTGACAGGTGGCAGGAGCCTG
>NW_008622652.1:544-780 GCF_000691845.1 Merops nubicus | reverse complement strand
GCGGCCCGAGCCCCTGGCCCAAGGCTGGAGAATCTTCTGGCAGGACCCAGCTCCTGGATCCCCCTCTTTGTATCCTCTCTCAGGGAGAACTGGCTGCGTCCAGGGGGTGAGAGGGGCACGGGCTGGTCCCTCTGAGCCACTTTCTGCCTTCCCTGGCCTGGGCTGGCAAACCCCCCCCTTGGGCCAGTGGCAGTGCCTGGCTGGCCAGGGGCTCACCAGTCCTGGAGGGGGCAGGA
>NW_008622652.1:0-503 GCF_000691845.1 Merops nubicus | reverse complement strand
GCCAGGCAGCCACTGTCACCTCCCTGTGGCACATGGGGGGTGAGTGTCCCCCCCCTGGGCACAGGGCAGGTCTCCAGGAAGGGGTGAGGAGCAAGGGGGGCTTTTGGGGCTCCCCAGGTGGGGCTGGTCACACACTGAGGCCAAGTCACTGCCTGTCTCTCCCTGCCCTGGGCAGGAGATCTCACACCACTGAGGGGCTGCCAGCCTGGATCTCATCCTGGATCTGTGGGGACGATGTCCAAGCAGCAGAGGGAGAGGATGGGGGATGTTCTCAGAGCTGGCCTTGGGCTTTTGAGCTGGCACTTGTCACTGCCAGTCCTCTCCCTCCCCTCCTCGTCCCACATCCAGCTCTCAGCCTCCCTTCCCTCCTCACACATCTCCCCTCCTCACCTCTCCACCCCAGGCAGGCGGCCGGGAGCCTCTCAGGCTTGTGTGGGGGAGGGAAAATATCCTACAAGGGCTGGAATCCCCTTCCCCCTCCTCCAGGGGAGGGATCAGCACGG
>NW_008622651.1:0-15731 GCF_000691845.1 Merops nubicus | reverse complement strand
TTCATGCCAATCTCTGGAACAAATAGCTAACATTTAACGTTTACACCCTGCTTGGCGACGAACTGGCGCTCCACGGACCCCTGATCCAGGCTAAAATGTCCAGAAAGCCTTTGGAGAGAACAAGTTCCTAGCTATCAGGTTCTTCTGATCTCTCTCCTCCTTTCATAGGGCTTTGGTTTCAGGCTGGACTTGTCCAATGTCTGCTTTACCGCTGCGAGCTCCTAAATGAGTGTCAAGGAGGCGAATATCAAATAGCAGCGAGGTCAAGGCGATTTGGTTAACCGTTGGCTGGGCTGATGGCTTTAAACTTGTGTGGGAGGCTGGGGACGTGGCAGGGGGGAGGGAAGGGAAGGGGGGAAGGACTGGGAGCCGAGGGGAAATAAACCCCAGAGAGAGGAAAGCGAGGAAAGGGGAAGGATGAGGATGGGGGTGTAGGGGGAGATGAGGGGCTTGGAGAGCCCTCAAAAGCCAAGGGTTTCGTGGTGGTGGAGGGATATGGAAAACCTTGGTGGAGGGTTTGCTGGTGGCCCTGGGTGGGCTGAGTGTGTCCCTGGCCATTGAAGGGCCATTGGGGAAGGTTTGGGTGATGCACAGATTTTGGTGGCACGTACATTTGGGCTTGTGTGTTTGATCCCTCCCATGCCCTCGGGTGGGGAGGCTGCAGGGTGCTGGTGGGTGCACCCCAGGGGAGCACTTGCAGCCGTAGGGGTTTGAAGGCCCAGGAGGATTTTGTGAAGAGAAGGGCCACATGGTGTTTGAGTGTGGGGGAAACACAACGATGCATCTGAAAAGGTGCGTCTGAGCACAGGGTGGGTGAGGAGGGGGATGGCCCAGGGCACCTGGGTCAGGTCTGTGGTCCTCTGGGGGCGATGCAGGGCAGGGGTGTGGTGGCACAAGGGCTGCAAGGGTGCTCGAGGAGATGCCATATGGATCTGTGCTCTCAGGGGAGAGAGGGATGGATGGAAGTGTCCTCCTGTGGTGGTGGGAGGTGGCAGGACTGGGCAGGTGAAGAGCTGCACGTATGGAAAGAGGCGTCGGGGTGGCTGTAAAGCAACTGTGCCTGCAGCTGAAACACGAGGGGTGAATCTGCTGTGGGGGCAGGAGGAGATGTGCAGGGAGCTCCCGCAGGGATGTGGGACCACAGGGTCCCAACGAGCAGATGGGAGTGGGATGTGCTGGGTGCAGGGAAAACCTCAGGCTGCAGAGGGCCAGGTGATCCAGCAATGATTTGGGGGGTATATCCCCTCCCTGGGGGCTGTTGCACTTCCCAGCATGGGGGTGGGCTGGGTGGATCAGCAGGCAGTGAAGAAACCAAGGAGAAATTTTACTTTCCCTCTAATAAATAATTTTTCTCTAAAAAAATAAAAATAAAAATAAATAAAAAAGAGAACTCCTTGGAAGAGAAAGTTTTCTATTACCAATGAAGAGCACAAATACTCGAGGCCTTTTGCAGGCACACTCCTCCCTTTCCAGCAACCACCTTGTGCTTCTGACAGCAGCAGGAAACTCGCTCTGGTGACAGGTAACGTGGAGCTGTGAGCTGAACCCGGGCCAAGAGTCAGCAGAGGAAATGTGTGCAGGGGCACAGAGGGCTGAGCAGGGCTGGGGCTCGTCACTGCCCCAGAGCCTGCCACGGCTGAAACCACGAGGGACCGAGTCCTGGCCCTGGCTCCCATGCCCTTGAGTTGCAGAGCTCGGTGCAAGGCTGATGGGAGAGGCTCAGGGGAAGCCACTGAGGTCCTCAGCCAGCAGCTGAGGTCTCCAGAACACCCTGGCTGCTGCTTTTGGAGCGTGTCCCAGGGGAACTGCTTCCTTCTGCTCTCATTCTGGAGGTGCACGAAGAGCTTTAGGGGGTTCAGTCCTTGGGATGTCCTGCAGGAACGAAGGATGCCAGCAAGGACAGCTCAGTGAAACCTGGTGAGGCCAGGAGAGAAGACGAGCCAATTCCAGCATCAAATATGCATTTGGGATTATTTTTATTGGTTTTTGGTTTTTTTTTTTATTATTATTTTTTTATTATTCAAACAGTTTTCAGCTGCTTAGCTGCTCGGGGCAGCACGGAGCCCAGTGAGCACAGGGCCGTGCATCCTATGGGCATCCCAAAGGTGTGTCCCTATGGAGAGGAGCCTCATGGATGTGTTTGGACACCAACACACCAGTGGTGTGGGCGTGCAAGGGCTCCTTGTGCACGTGCACAGCGGCGCTCGCAGGGAGCTTGCACTATATACATATGTAAATACAGCTATATTCCAGATGCTATGTATATTAAAAAATACATCTATATTCCCTAGGAGGCCGAGAGCTGCTGATCTCCCCACCACGCCTGCACCCATCCACCTCCATCCACCCACTGAGGCTGCGTTTCCGGAGACATTCTCAAATAGAGCAGTGTAATTTCTCCGCTGATTTTGATTGACATGCTGTCCCTGGGATCATGTGTTAATCCCTTCTTCACTCAAGCCTTTTCATAACTCATTTCTCTCTGCTAGATGGAGACTCTGATGGTTACCCAGGCAACGATGATAGCACTAAGCCATTTCCCTCTCTGCACGGAGACCATTATTCCGCATGCATAGGCCATTTGCAACAAAGGTCGCCACAAAGTCATCCACAACACAGCACACGTTTATTAAACTTTTATTCTTTATTTTTTTTTTTCCCCTCCCTCCCCCTAACAGAGCAACTCGCCAGCACGTGTGCAATCTCTCCTTTTTTATTTTTTTTTTTTTCTGGAGATCTTTGTAATATAGGTAATAACAACTGCAGCAGATATTATTGTACCCAAACTATATATCACACAGATCTGGGGCTTAGAGTTCCTGGTCCGGAGAGATCACGCTTAGATGGTGAGGTTTTGCACCAGTGATTCCTATTTGTCTTTTGTTCTCCTATCAAATAGTAACTTTAATAGCAGTTGGAGGAAAAAAACCAGCCAACAGCAGCCGTAGGAGAGCAGCGTGAGGGGAGTATCTGAAAGGAAAACCCACAAGGAGGTTCACCTTGCAAAACCAAGCACCTCCCCAAAACAAATAACTAAATAACCCCCAGCAGTGGTCACCCCCTCGACAGGGTGATTTGCTTTTTAACTCCAGTTTCTACCGGGCTCCTTAGCTGGGCTCCCTGGCTCTGGGTGTTAAGTCACAGAGGGTCCTTCTCGTGGTGTTAGGAGCTGGTTTAAGGGTGTTAAGAGCCATGCTGTAAGAGGACAACGGGTTAATGTGCTGCTGGAAAGGTCCCTCACTAACCTGAGGTGCTCCCTCCCCGAGAGGCTTTGTCCATATGGGGCCAGGCTGCTGGGTTTGATTTCAGCCCCATCCTTCCCCTCTGGAGACTGAATGTGATGCATTGCCCTGGGCTGGCTTTTAGTGGGCAGCCCTTTCCCTCTGGGAACGGCGTGGATAAAGGCACAAACACCTTTCCCTGGATTCATGAATTTAGCCCCAAAGCCAACCTCCACAAACGTCCACATTCAGGATCTTCTGGCCACCAGACCCACCACCTCTCAGCGCCTGGGATCAACGAGTCCTTGGCCTGGAGATATTTATCACTTCTATTCTGGCTCTGCTTAAAGGCAGCCAAACACCTCTGGAGGGCTACACTTCCAATCCTGTCAGGGCAGAGACCTCTCCTGCAGCCACGATGTCTGATGGCAGAGGGACGGGCGAGGGCTGGGCAGCTGCTGGACAGTCCTGCAGCATCAGGTCTGCTGCGAATGTGAAAGAGGAGGAGAAGATGGCCCACGGTGATAAGCTCCCAGGAAATTTCTATGGTGCCTCCTACTCTTCTCTGTCCAGACAGCTCCAGCACTTCCCCAGGGATCTTATCTCTCCGTATTGCTGCACCTCTTCGGCCTCCCTCCTACAGTGTCCTGCTCAGCTTGGTGCAAAACAGACTCCTAATTGCAGCAGCCTGGCCCAAAGCTCTGATCCCATCTGCCCTCCCTGACTCTCCTCACTGGCTTCACTGGTTTTATCACCTATTTTGTTTCAATGTTTGATGCTGCTTCTTCAGAGGCAGGCAGAGGTCAGCCCAGCCCCACCTCCTTTTCTGTTTCTGCCTTTGTTTTTAGTTTGGGAATTCAAAAATTAAATTAAATTAGCAACCTTTAAACATTCAGCTTCTTCTCTCGGATATGTGGAGCCACTGAAGTGACTGGGAAGTCTGGATGAGTCCAGCCTCTGTGAGTGCATGCAGGGGTAAGTCTTGAGCTTGGAGACCTACCCAGAGGAAAACACCTCCCAGGAGCAAACCATCACCTGGAGACGGCCACAGTGGTTTCCAAACCAGGCCATGTGCTTGCTTACAAAGTTTCTGTTTTGCAAGATATTAAAATAATCAGAGACAACCAGGAGCTGGGGTTAAACCTCCCAATCTGCCACTTATCTCTAGAATCACTTTCCCACCGTGCTGCAACCACCGTCGGTCCGGCTGACACACCAGAGTGGGGTTGTGGGGTGGGGTGAAGAGACTCCTTTACTCAGGTGCTGGTTTAGCAGAGGGGTTTGGAGAAAGCAGCTGCCCTGGATCCTCAGTGGTGACCAGGAACCATCAGAACCACCCCTCTGAGCTGATGCTGAGTGAGAGTGGAGCTTGCTCCACCAACGCAAACGGTGGGGGGACCTGAGAGGGACTGATCCTGCAGGCAAGGTCTTGCTGCCAGGAGGATGCACAGGCTCATGGCACTTGTCACTGGACTCCCAAACCACATCCAGCCTTTCTGAATAAAGCCTCTTCCCCTTCCCCTCATCCCCTGCACCTTCCAGTGCCCTGGCTGCTCTTGCACCACTCCTTCCATGGGAAGTCTCCAGACTGCCTGGCTTGATATAAAAAAAAAAGTGGAAAAAAATATATTTATCATGATTTCTGCTCCTAACGAGCTCTCCCAGCTCACGTAGGGATGCTCGAGGCCAGGAAAAGCACAGAGATATTTACTTGTGATGCAGCCCTGGGATGGTGCTGGGACTTTTGAGAGAAGCGTGGCAGGTATTTCCAAGCCCCCTGCACTAATTGATGGGCTCTCTATATATCATGCCAGATAAAGGGCTCTTGTGCAGTAAATGCTGATGTTTAGAACATCCTGATAGTGTTTTGTTAACAAGAAGATAACGGGAGAGCAAGATACGTTTGTTTAGCTGCCTATAGATAAACCCAATAGGGTCTTTGTTAAGTTTTCATGACTGATGGCAGGTACTAAATGCGATAAATAATACCCCAGGTCCTGATTGGAGCTACTGTAGCACAAATTGTAACCCACAGCACTGACCTGTGAGGGGGGATGGAGGGGTTGAAGGCTACAGGAGGGAAGACTTGGGGTTTTTTGGGGGTGGTGGCCCCTTGTTTCTGAACCAAGAGTGGTCTGCGAAGGCATTTCCAACGCTCCTGTGAAGTGGTACCCACCAGAAAAGCAAGGGATGAAAAGGATGATGGCAATAGGGTGTTTGTGGCAGCAGGGGGGCTGCAAAACCTCCCAGGGAGAGTGTGGCACTGGATAGCCCCAGTCTCAAACCAGCAGCGACCTTTTCTCCAGGGCTCTCCACCAGCTCACCCAGGAGGATGGGATGCCCCAAGAGTCTTTGGAAACGGAGGGTGAGCCAGGCTGTGTCGCAAAAGCACGTCCAGCAGATCCCGAGAATCCTGCCCCAGGAGGATGCTGAGTCAAAGCAGCGTCCGCCTCCCTCCCAGCTCGGCCTTCCCCAGGGTGCTTATTAACATTTCTCCCCAACCGACCTGCTAATTGCAAGGTGGGTCTCTCTCAGCCCTCTTACAAAAGGTGGATTTGTTATTGAGAAGAGACGTGGTGGCCCCGGCCCTGGGTCATGGGAGGAGAAGAGGGGCCGTGGGGTCTGCCCACGATGCTCCCTGCTGTTGTCCCAAGGGTGTCATTGGTGTCCCAGTGCCTGTGGCTGCAAAACCTGGCAAGGTTGAGAAGTCAGGCCATGGAACCACCCAACTCCTCTCAGCTGCTAAAACAGAAAACACTTACACTGTCCTCAGCGTCACCTTCTCCCAGAAGTGAGTCATTTGCTCCCATTTTTATGTTGTTTTATTCTTCCTGTGTCATTTTTTGTTTTGTTCTTCCCACATCTTTTAGGACAGAAGGCTGCAGGAGCTGCTCTGGGTGATGCTAAGAGCACCCATGACCCTTGAGCCTGTGCTTTCCTAGTGAGTTCTGCCAGGCAAGGAGATGAGGAGGGCTCCGAGCTCGGCTCCCTGGCTGAAAGCTCTCTGGGATGCTGGGAGTCTCAGCTCCTTTTTGGTGGAGGTGGAACCAGAAGACAGCCATGGCAGCTCCACGCTGGTGCTGACTTTGCACGAGAGCCTGATGCCCAACCTAGCATCATGGTTTTGCTCCCTACAAACTGGGAATGAGGAGTTCAGAGTCCTGGCCTCCACTTCAGAGAGGCGTCACTGGGTGATGAAATGGGTCTTTGGGGAGGTTGTGCAGCTTGGGTTTCATTTCTCTACCCTATCTATTCACATGTACATTTATTTGTTGGGGACTTTTAATACTCTTAAAGAGATGTAAAAGGCTGGAGGAGAAAGCACTGAACTGGGTTTGTGTAGTGTCCCAAAATATTCATATTAATACCTGGACCAGCCCTGCTTCTTGTCCAGGGAGATACCAACAGCTCCTGATTTCTACTCCTGCTTCATGCACGCCTCTCCCAGCCACAGCTGGGGCCATGCCAAGCCCCCCAGTCCCCTGGACACACCTTGATCCATCGAGCTGGTGCTCAGGCAGCATCTGGCATCCCAAGGGGTTCTCATGAGCACTGTGCATGGGCTCACATGGTGCTGACATGGTGCTGCTCTGGTTGAGCAATCCAGCTCACGGGAGACAACCAGGCTGGAAACAATGCAGGGAGAAAGAAATGGGCAATTAAACAAATTCTGGAGAGGTTTTTTCTTTCTTTTGTTTTTCCAGCCATTGACAGCACTAGCTAGAGCATATCCTTTCCCATCCTCTGACCAGCTCTGTTTTCCAAGGGCAGCTGTAGGATTGGCTGTAGATCATAGAATTATGGAGTAGTTTGGGCTGGAAGGGACTTTTCAAGGTCATCTAGTCCGACTCCCCTACAGTGAGCAGGGACATCTTCAGTGAGAACAGGTTGCTCAGAGCCCTGGCCAACCGGACCTGGAAGGCTTCCAGGGATGGGGCGTTGACCACCTCTCTGGGCAACCTGGACCAGAGTCTCACCACCCCGTGTCAACAATTTCTTCCTTAGATTCAGTCTAAATCTCCCCTCTTTTAGCCTAAAACTATCACCCCTTGTCCTGTTGCAGTAGTCCATGCTAAAAATATTGTCTTCATCTTTCTTCTAGACCCCCTTTAAGTACTGAAAGGCCACTAGAAGGTCTCCCAGCTTCCTCCTCCCCAGGCTGAACAACTCTCTTAGCCGTTCTTCATACAGAGAGAGAGGTGTTCCAGCCCTCTGCAGCTCCTGGCATATACACCCTAAATCCAGATTAATCTCCAGCTATGGGTTTTCCCCGAGCAGAAACGTAGGAAGAGGAAGGAGACTTTGCACCCAAGGCTGGAGTGTACCCATCTAACCACTTAAAGCTTGAATATTCATGGACAGGGTAGAAACTGTGCCCCGTAACTGGTTGGGAAGATCCTAAATTCCCATTTTGGAACCGTTTGCCATGTGTTGCTGGGCGAGCATTCAGCTCCAGTGTCAGAGCTGGCCAGGGGTGATGGACATGAAAAACTAGTGGGTCTTCCTGAGAAAACTTTGAACAGGCATCCAAAAAAAGGAATGTGTTTGCTTCTAATTAGGAGCGTTCGTTATATCTCATGGTGATCTACAAAACAAGCCCCATGCCAGTTATTGTTGGTACAAGCACAACAATCCTGACTGTGGGAAAAAAAATATTTCCAGGCATGTAGGACACAAAACGTACTAAAGGCATTTTAATGACACTTTAATTAATCTCCAGGCATAGGTTAAACAGGGAATATCTAAAAAGGTGTGTATGTGGGTGGGGGGTAACACTGAAAGTTAGGACTCAAATCAAAAGATGCTTTAGTACCTGCAAAAGCTATTAAATATAATTATATTCATTTCAAGCATCCCCACGCACAAAAAATGGTAAACTGGGGTGAAGGTTGCAAGCAGATCTCAGTCAATCGAGGCTTAAAAAAAAAGGGTATCAAAAGAATGTTGTGATTATCACACGAACAAAAACAAACCCGAATAAATTTAGAGTTAAGGTGAGACTTAAAAAAAGAAAAGTGAAGAAGCCGGGTGTGGAAAATTACAGTGGGGGCAGCTAAAGCACTTCAACCCAAGGAAAAAGCAAATGTGGGTTTAGAAACACATTACCCTGAGCTGGGACCACAGACATGGAAATGCCTTCCTCAGATGTCTGCTGGCTGGGAGTCCACCACAGCCAGCGGGAGACTCATTTCCAGTTCACTCCCCAGACCACAGCCCTGTCTGGGTGTACACCCGTGACAAGGCAAACAGAGTTTCTGTAGAGATGTAGCTTTTGGTGCAAGAAGGAATGAACCTGATTTTATCCCAAATCATCACTTCCTGCCCAGTTCTTATCAGTGCTTTGGTGAGCTCGCCTCGCATCGTGTCCCTGTTGTGGCTGGGAGGTGGATCAAGCAGCCCCATCTACTGACATCTCCCCATGCCTTTGGTCTGGAAGGAGCTTGCAGAGGCATCCAGACTTCTGCATCAGATCTTGGCAGTTGAGACCCACTTTTGGGATAAAAACTCAACGTAACCTGGTGTCCCCAGGGGTAAGTTTGTATAAAAATGTCTGGAAAAACACCTGGGGAGGTACCCAAGGGTGAAGGATGCTCCAAGGTGCATTTTGCAACAGATTAAACACTACTAAAGCAAGGATAAGCTGCTAGAGGGGACCTCAAGCTTAGAAAGTAGAAGGAAGTTTCCCTTCTTGTGTCATCTGGTGGCTCTTCTTTGTAGATGCTGACCCTCTTGGCCTCAGACAGCTCCAGCACCAGCCTTATTGGTGTGGTGCTGAGGGGAGCTGGGAGGTGCCTGTGCCCATCTTGGCTTTGCCCCTGACGTGCTCTGTGACCTGGCACAAGTCACTTCACTGCCCTGCTTCGGTTTCACTGTTCCTGACTCCAGCAGAAAACACATCAGCCCTTGTTCACAGAAAGTGAGTGGTGGTAGCCTGGCCCCATCGTTCCTCCAGGCACCTCTGATGGGAGCTACCACAGCTTTTGAGTCCTTAAGCCAATAAATACCCACCCTGAATCTGTTTTTATTACCCTCTCCCAGCAATGGTTGGGGACTTCCACCCTCCTTGCCCAAACACATGCAAGTGTTTGGCACACAAGGGCATGGTGGGATGGATTGCACCATGGTGGCAAGATTTGACTAGATGTCTCAGGAGGTCCTATAAATAGTGATGAGTTGTGTTCTCTGCCTGCAAAGTTCTGATCTCCAACAGCTTCTATACTCCTGGACATCAGAGGTGTGGAAAGTCTGTCTCCAGAAGATGACAACAAGGACTTGTCTTGCACATAGGGGAAACATGCAGTGCTGGACAAGGAAAAGTGAGGGACCCATTAGAAGCAGCAGGACACTTCTAATCAAAATAAAGATAACTCAAAACAGAGATAACAGCTAAATTCCAAGGTTGTGGCAGAAAACTGGAGTACCTCAGGGGAGGCAAAGCCAAGAGCACATTCAGCTCTCAAACTGTTTTGCAACGTCTGCATCCAAGGCTGGCTTCATACCAGGAGTCTGAGTAACACTCTTTGGTAAGTGTTAACTCCACGACCAGGGTCTGTGGTCCAGAAGCAAGAAGAAAAACAAAGATGTGATGCAGCTCTGCAGCCACTTCAGGGTGGCTTTGGTAAACAGAGCTGGCAGAACACTCACCGGAGCCTCAGGCACGGGCCAAGGCGCTGGCTCCTCCCTCCACCCACCTGCACACGGGATGACTTGTACAAAACTTGGCCTAGCAGGAGCCTTGGCAACTAATCTGATCCCCCCCCACCCTGTCTCCATCTCCCCACTGCTCTCCTCCCCTGACTCCAAACCAGCAGGCGTGGTTCTGCTCGTAAACACGGCGGGAGCAGGGGCTGCAGAGGAGGAGCCGGGTGGGCACCTCCAGATCTGCAGCCTGTTCAAAGCCCAGGGAACGTTCTCCAGCCAGCTGGTGGAGAGCAGCTTTGCCAGCATGGGCACCTGGGTGTGGGAAGAATGCTGGCAGGGCGATGAACTCATTAAGGTGGAGCTCTGTCACCACCTCCTGAAGGAATCCGAGATGAGTCCATCGCATCGCCGTACCCTTGTGCAAGAGGGTGTAGGAAGGATCAGTCACTGGAGCTCCACACTCCCCTGCTCGACACACCAAGTCAGTGCCACCAGGAGAAATTGGAGCCCTTTCCATGTAAGTGAACTGATCTGGCTGCTATCAAGTGACTCATTAACGGCTTACAAAACTTAAGTAGACCATAGTGTTGCTCTCTAGTAGTGGGAACTTCTTGGCTTGAAAGGAGGATTTGATACCTGCCAAGAGCTCACCTTGGGCCTCACCATTGTTAGCAATAGCAGACCTGCCCTTGGGTGTGCAAGAAGTGGCAAACTGCCTGTTTTAGCTCTGGCAAACTGAATTGTCCAAAGATCCTGGGCACAGAGATGAGCAGGACCTGCACTGGGTAAATGATGAACCCCAAAGCCTGCAACAAAGGGGATGAGGGGCCAGAGGTGGAATCAAGCTGTTCTTAGGCTGGACAAACACATCTCCTCAAACTGTGTGTGTTCTCAGTGGTTTATAAGATTTCACCCTCTGTTCACCCCTTCTTCCTTTTCCCTTCCAAGCCCACCAGAAGAATGAAGATATCTCATGATGATTGGATTCTTTAGAGACAAACGAATCTTGTTTTCTACATTTGCAGAAGCCACGCTGAGAAAAATAGGTCTATGCCCTCATAGGTCCATGCCCTTAGTGGTACAGAAAAATCTGTGTTTGGCCAGACGTGGAGAAAAGACTCAAACTGCTGGAAAGGTCACTGCCATGTGTACAGAGGATGGTTGGAGCTTTGCCACCAGCAACAGGGATCATGTAAGAGCTACAGGTTTCTCCTGCACTTTTGTTACTATAATAATAACAAGGAAAAAGGCACCACAATGTCCTGAGCCCTGGTCTCATCTTGTAGCCACGTTGCTGTGCTAGGGGTGAAAGAATGAACACACTTCAGATTTACTCCTTTCAAGGCACATCTGCTTTAGCAGCTGCTAGTCCAGAGGCTGCACAGAAAGGACAAACTTGTCATGAGTTGCCTCACGTGCTGCTCCTGAGCACTTTTCTGTTGTCCACGGCCCAGGTGCATCCCTGCTTGAAAGGAGAGGTATATTCATCATCTTCAAAACAGCTAAAAACTCATCTGAAACACACCTGAGTGTTTGAGTCACACCTTAAACACACAGGAGCTTAAACACATTGCTGGGAGCTGGGAGCACAGGGAAAAGTGGTCTATCCTTCTGGTCCCCATTGGTCACAGAGCCAGATCTTGTAGAGACAGATCAGTGGAGCAGGATCAGCTTCTAAAGGATGGGGATGATGGTAGGCAGGAGATGTTTCCCCAACTCTAAGGGACGTGAGGGTTTTATCAAATAGATGCCTCATGGTCTGAGGAAAATGAGTAAATAGTCTGAATAAAGGTTAAGCAGATGCACTGTGATGGTTGGTTGAGCTCATGGCTTGGCCATGTTTGCTCTGAAACCTCCAGGTGCACTTTGAAAACATCCCAGATAGGACATAGGATGGTCATGGCAATGTTCTGCAAACATCATCTCATGTGTTAGACAGCTACAACACCTTCAGTGGGATCCTCAGCACAAAGCTGCTGAACATCCTTGCTTTGGGGAACTCTTTTTCTTCTTTTGCCAGGCCAAAGCAACCCTGAAAGCAAATAAATGTGGCAATTATTCCATAGCAACTGGGAGGGCTGAAGGGATCTGCTCCCTCCTGGGCTGTGTCACTGCAAATCCAGCCCTTTAGAAAGGAGGTGGCACTCAGAGTCAATGGTCGGGCTGAGTTATTAGATACTGAGGCCAAGGCCTGGATTTTGGGCTTGACTGAGCATCTGTCTTTGCAGAAAATATAGAGAACAACAGCAGCATTTCATCCTCAGCATCTTAATAGATGCCAACTCCAAGCACTAACTGAGACATTTCACAGCCCACAAAGCCCAGAGAAGGCAGCTATTGTACAAACCATGAGAGGTGCATTTTGACATCCCTGAAGTAATTTTAAGCAAGAAACTCTTTCTCAGATAAACCCCATCAGATACCCCTGGAAGCAAAAAAAAGAGCTAGTAGCAAAATGAGGTCTCAATGTGAGTCCAGATAGGCTCCTTCCCACAGAAAGGCTCCAAAAAAGTGGATGAAGAGAGGGCTGGATTCCTGTTGGAAAGCTTGTTGGAAGAGGGTCAGCTAAAAGTTGCCAAGCCAAAGGATCTGTCTGGTTCTGGAGTGTGATAGATGGTTTTCAGCTCTCAAACCTCAATGAAAACACAAGTGTAGAAGTTAAGGGGAAAGCTCAGCAGAGGAGCAGGTTCAAGGACAGACCCAGCACTAGGGTGGCTCCTAAAAGCTCTGCAGTTTCATCCATCCTGTGTGGCGAGTGTTATTTAACTCGTGGGAAGGTCTGGGCTGTCTTTACAAGCTTCACTTCACCTGGGTCCAAGGCCAAAGAAGAGCTGCCAGAGGAGGAAACGTTATCCTCCTCCCGTGGTTGGAAACTGGGACACGCACTGATCCTGCACCCAAAGGCACCAGAGAGCCCCGACAGACCTGAGAACTGTGTCCAGCTTCTATGATAGCCAGATGATGCTTCTCCCTTTGGATGCAGGCACTGGTTATCATGTGGACAGCAAAACCTACGAGCAGAGGTACACCCCAAACAGGATAATTCCTACAGCAGTTAACAGGAGAGTGCTGCAAATGGCATCTCAGTTAAAAACAAGCAACTGTGCAGTTCCCTGCTCCTACTTCCCAATTTATTTCTATATAAGGGAAAAAAAAACCCCAAACCCACCTTTTTTTTTAAAAATTTGGATGCCAAATTTTAAAAATCCACAGCAAATAGTGCCCAGTCCCACACTGGGGGAGGGATCAGCTTGAAGGAAGGAGGCTGAAGGTCTCCTGCACGCAGCTAAGCTGCAGCGGCGCCGGACGCCCCGGGTGACACCAGGGTGTCGGGCTGGTGACACCCCATCACACCTGTCATCAGTCCCACCGTGAGGGAACGACAGGCACAGTAAGTTGTCAAGCCCACGCTGGCTCAGGGAGGAACTGACAGGTCAGACTTTCTGATTTATAAACCAAATTCCCACTCCTGACAGGTGAGGGAGCCTAAATTTTTGTGAATGTGTTTTAAGGCTCTCTCTCCCTCATCCCCTCGTTTAGGCAATGAAATAATTGAGTTATTTTCTGTTTGGTTTTATAAATCTGTTTCAAAGTCCTTATTGGAATGCTCGCATTGAGAACATAACTGTGTATTCATGAGAAAGGACCTTCTCCTTGTGTTTTCAAAGCTACATGGAAGATCTTCAACATATCCTGATTTCCACCAGACTTGTTGCTTTTTGAAAAATTGTCCTCCTTGGCTGTAGCTCGAGCAGCAATATTCCACCCAGTCTCAACCATCAGCACTCACTTGGTGCCACCATGATTTGAAAGCAAGTCTCCATCTGTGCAAGGCACCCAACAGCCCCTGAGCTGCTTTCGTTTTGGCACTGGTCACCAGAAACCTGAGTTAAGGGTCAGGGTCTCTAGGACAAAAAAAGGACTGGAAGGAAAATTATGGGGGAGACTGCCAAGGGGGAGTGGGCAAAGGGGGCACGGTGGTCCTGCAGCTCCTAGGAGAGTATCACAGTGTTTAAGGTCCTGGTGTAAAAGGTTACTCCCTAAGTATGCTGCATATTGGATATGATAGAATGGTTTGGGTTGGGAGGGACCTTTCAAGGTCATCTTGTCCAACCCCCCTGCACTGAGCAGGGACATCTGCAGCTAGAGCAGGTTGCTCAGAGCTCCATCCAGCCTCACCTGGAATGGTTCCAGGGATGGGGCAGCAACCTGGGCCAGGGGCTCACCACCTTCATCACGAAAAATTTCTCCCCGACATCCAACGTGAATTTACTTTCCTTTAGTCTAGAACCATCACCCTTTCTCCTATCAAGACAGGCTCTGCCAAAAAGTCTGTCCTCTCTTGACCCAGAGCAAACCTCAGAGAGGCTGAAGCAGCACCTTGGAGGGGAAGCACACCAGGATCGGCCCACGTTCTGCTCCCATCAGCCAGGTAGGAGCTGTTTGCCGGCCGTAAATCTCCCGTTACAGCCTCCTCTGCCATACAGCACAGGGGGATTAATAGCAGCTTTCTACTTTTTAGGTTACAGCTGATCCAAAAGTCCCCAGAAGAAAGGGAGAGTTTCCTAAGCAGCATGACTGACAAGGCTGCGAAGAGGGACTTTATTCAGAGCATTATCTAATTCATTCCCCGGCGAAGGAAACTCATCTACTTTTGAGACTTAAAACTTCTAAAGAAAACTGCTATGATCTAAAGAGATTGGCCATAAAACTATTTGTATTGAAAACTTAGCCAGCATGCCTTTAGTGAACTTCATTCATTAACATTCTTCCTGGCAAGGTTTCCATATCTCAGCGTTCATTTTATACTTTAATTTGGTTAGTAGGTCTTTGTTTAATCGTCCTATTGAAAGGAGAACAAAGAAGGTTTAGGTGATACAGTGAAGTAATACACTATATTTTATCTCTGGAAAGCCCAGACAAAGTCAGCAGGCTCTGATACCCTCTGATTCAGGGTTTTTTTCTTTTTTTCCCTTTCTTTTCTCTTCCAGGACATTTGGAATCACAAATCAGCTGCGGAGCATAAAGATCCTCACTGTACTTAGCTGCGGACACCTTCAGAAGAGAAACACCTTGTCAAGCAGAGAAACGAGGCTTTGAGCACGACATACAGCCCCCAAAGAAGATTATCCCAGGAAAAGTGCATCCCCATTACTCCGGGGATGGATGCTCTGCACTTATATCTCTTCCCTCCAATAAAAACTAATCACCAGGACAGTTTCTTCTATTTCTGAGCTTTTGCTGGGTGCAAAACTCATTAACAAGTTGTGGTTTTGCCTCATGACGAGCGAGCACCCAGTGCTGCCGTTTCCTCCAGTGACCTGCAGGCACAGGGAGCCCCAGGGGAGGATTTCCAGGGTAGAAAGGCCAAAACCCCCTCCTCGTTTCCCAATAAACGGAGCTGCTCCCCGGCCCCGACGTCGGCCGTGCGAGCGGGCAGCTCCCGGGCTGCTGTAAACTGACACAGCTCCAACTGACTCCCAACTGACTCCAGATAATCATCTGGCCCCACAGTAAAGGCAGGATCCAACAAGCTTTTCTCACAGAACGGCTTTTAGGCTCTTTTCTTCAATATTTGCTACCAATACTCGCTGTACAGCCTAAACCCACCACGTACGGTGCATCAGCACTGGGGAAAACTCCACCCGTCTTCTCTTCACACCACAGGCAGCTGGTGAGTTGTCTTCTTCTCACTGAAAACTCAAATTCTTTATGTTCCAAACTGTTAATTAGTTCTACTCCAACTACCCACGGAAACATGAAAGGTAGTGCTCACAACTGACTTCCACAGAATCACAGAATGACAAAATGGTGTGGGACTTGTGGAGAACATCTCACCCAAGCCCCCTGCTCCAGAAGCTCACCCAC
>NW_008622650.1:0-1153 GCF_000691845.1 Merops nubicus | reverse complement strand
CGGCTCATATCGATCTCTCTGCTCCAGCAGAGCCCCGCCGTGAGGGAGCCAGGCTGGGCAGTGGTGACATGTGCCCCAGGACAACCCTCTGCCCGTTTTTTTGGGGGGCTCGTCCCCCCCCATGCCCTGAGCAGCCCTGGCTGGTGGGACCCAGCAGTGACTGTGCCAGGGGACCCTGCTGGGAACCCTCGGTGGGGACACAGGAACCCCCTGGCCCTCCCCTGGGTCCCTCACCCTCTCTGGGCACACCGAGGTGGCCCTGGCCATGCTCTCCACAGGGAGGCCGTGGTCTTCTCAAGCCCAGTCCCAGCTGAAGTCCCACGTGTCCCTGTGGACACCAGCAGTGGCGAAGATTTTTTGGGGCTGGATCCTCTCCCTCCTTCCAGCCTGCTCTCACACGACCCCCAGTGAAGGTGCTTTGGGTTGTGGTGCCTTGGCGAGCAGTGTCCAACCTCCTCTGGCCGTGCCCTGGGGTTCTTCAACGTCTCCCACAGCACAGGAGCAGGGAGGATCCTTCCCCAGCCCCTGCAGACCCAGGGTAAGCCCTTGCCCCTCTCAGATGTGGTGAACTGAGCCAGGAGCCATCAACTGACTTCATTTCCCCATCTCCACCAACGTGTGCTGGGCGATGTCCTCCAGAAAGGGAGGAGCTGGCCAGGGTGGACAGAGCTGAGTCCTTCCTTTGAAGCCTGGGCAGGGTTGTGGCACAGCAGGTCCTGTCCCAGGCTGCCCTCACACCCTCCACTCGTGGAAAACAGGGAAACCTTCAGCCTCACGTCGGCTCCTCTGGGAAAATGGGGTGTCCCTGGAGGGACAGACCCCCGGGGCGCTGCTGCAGGGGTGGGGCAGCACCTACACCTTCCTCTGCCTCCCCAGGAAGGGTGAGGTGAGACTTCACACAGCCAGAAGAGACCCTCACCCTCCATGGCATTGCCTGCACCACACTTACAGGCTTTGGGCATCTTCTGCTGGGCCACGTGCCATGGGTGGCCATGCCCTGGGGGGATTTTGGGGGCTCACACCCGGGGTGGGGCAGAGCCTCTGGCTGAGCAGGGGGAGGCAGGGAGGGGAGAGAAGGTCAGGAAAGTTTTTGCCTGGCCCCAAAGCCCTTAGGCAGGAGGGTCTGAGCCTGCAGCTCACCACGGTTCTTTAA
>NW_008622649.1:1119-1393 GCF_000691845.1 Merops nubicus | reverse complement strand
GAGTTTGATCCCTGTGAATTCTGTCAAAAAAAGCATTTCCAGCTTTGCTTCTAGAGATCACACGAGAGTGCAAGGCTGCAGTAGTGCACACTCAACTCACACTCGTGCAATTCCCCATCTCCCGGGTGAGGCTCTGCAGCCCCCCGGGCTACTCCCACACCTGGGGGTCTCTCCCAGCCATGCTCCCACCGCATCCCCCCACCCCAAGGCCCTCTCCTCCGCAGAGCCAAGCTGGGTCCTGCCAGCACGGGGATGAGAACGGCACTGGCGGCAC
>NW_008622649.1:0-974 GCF_000691845.1 Merops nubicus | reverse complement strand
TGCTTCCCCCTGCAGACTTCCCTCGGGGCTCCCGCGGGCGGCGGGAAACGGCCGGTCTCTAGAAACGGGGTCTTTATTTCCTTGCCCAGAAAAATAGATTCATTTCAAAATTAAACAAAATAATAAAAGAGTTTAAAAAGAGGGAATGATGAAGTAGAAGCTGGAATGTCGCTGGCAGAGGGGTCTGTACATGAGATGGTGTGAGATGGGGTTGGGCGATGTCCTGCTCAGTAGGTCTCCTCCTCACGGTAGTAGTGGTACCCGGGGGGGTCCCCGCTCTGCTCGCAGGCAGCGTTGGCCACCTCGCCCTGGCTGCCCTGCGGGCAGTACTTTGGCTGCCCTGTGGGCAGTACTTGGGGTCGTAGATCTGGCGGCCGAGGCCGAAGACCTGGCCGCTCTGGTTGGCGCCCTGGTTGGAGCCCATCTGCAGTGACATGGAGGAGTTGTCGCACTTCTCCGTCCCCGTCTTGGCGTCGTAGATGTGTCTCCTGGTGCCGGGCGCCGTCATGCCCACCTGGAAGGACAGGACCGCCCAGGGCTCAGCCACAGTTCCCCTCCTGTCTGTCCCCACCCTGGCTGCGGGGGCTCACCTGGCTGGCACACTTGTTGGTGCCCATCTGGAGGCTGATGGTGGAGTGGTCCATGGGTGGCAGGATCTGGTTCTTGGGGTCGTAGAGGTGTCTCCTGGTGCCATAGGCTGTCATGCCGGACTGGCTGGCACACTTGTTCGTGCCCATCTGACAAAGAGGTTTAGTGAGAACCGAGTACTGCCCCACGTGTGCCCCTCCTCCTCCCTCCTTGTTCCCCTGCAGCCCCAGGGGCAGTCCCGGACCCAGCCCTGGCACAGCCTCTCCAGCCTCCTGGCCACTGAGCAGGGAGCTGAGATGGTCCCAGACCCAAGGACACTTGAGGTGCCTCGAGCCTCGAGTCCCCCTGGACATGCTCGGAGCCTGATGGTGCTGCAGGTTTGATAA
>NW_008622648.1:0-1070 GCF_000691845.1 Merops nubicus | reverse complement strand
AAAAGGAAGGGTGAATGTTGTTGAAAAATGCGCTGATGCTGCCAGTTTACCTTTTGTTCCTCCTGTCCCAGAGCTACCCGAGGTGCTTCCCTCTGTGGACAGGCTGAGGCTCCTGCCCATCGAAAACCAGCCTCACACATGCTCAAGTGCCACAACTGGATTGCAAAGGCATCCTTCCCAGCACGACCTCTGCCTCTCTGGAGCAGCCGTTTCCTTTCTTTTAGTATGTTGGAATGAGGCTTCCCTGCTGTGTTTCTCCATGCTGGACTGGCACAGAGGCCTCTGTCTGTTCTTCTCCATGCCCAGCAGGCAGAGGCTCCTCATGTCAGTTGTTCACAGGCAGATATGCTGACCACTGTGTGCTGCTTCTCTGAAATCATCCATTAACCCAGTTCTGCAAGCGATTATCACCTGACACAGTACTTACCAGCAGAACACCCAGCACAAAAATATGCTGAAATTAATGGGAGAAGTTCCTCTTGGTTTTGCTGACTTTGGAGGCAACCTTAAGAGAGCCTGCTGGCCAGGTTCCTGCTGCAGAACTGCAACGGGCGAGGTTCAGAGGCACGTGCTGGCACTCAGCAGCAGTCCAGTCCTCAGCACTTCTGGTTTTTAGATGCTGTAATTTGAAAATTCTCAGGACACACATTCTAAAGATGCCCTGTGTAGCCAACGTCACCCTTTGCAAGGTCCAGCTGCTTTCCTGACTGTTCTGTAATCCAGCTTTACCCAAAAAGATCACCCTTCCAACAGCAGGTTGTAATTGCAATGTAGAATAGCACAAACACCACAGTATTTCTGGAGGCTGCTTTGTATCAGTAAAGGAAGATGAGATTTTGAAGCGATTTAAAATCACTCCTAAAACACCTGTCAGCAATTTTAGAGTCAGAGAGACAATTCGATTCTGAGCTATGTGCTTGAGCAGAGGGCTGTACCCCTGAGGTTGCTGAAGCCAGGGAATTTGAATCTTTGTACTTAAATTCTCAGCCAAAGAGCAGCGTGTGGTGTACAGGCAGCCATCCAGCACACCAAAACAACAGCCCCCGTCAGCCGCTTCTGCCACAGCTCCC
>NW_008622647.1:0-4997 GCF_000691845.1 Merops nubicus | reverse complement strand
AGATCCCCAAGATGGAGAGATCCCCAAAAGAGAGAGGTCCCCAGAATGGGTGTCTCCTGGATGGAAGAACCCCCAAGATGGAAGCACCCCCAAGACAGGAATATCTCCAACACAGGAACATCCCCAAAATGGGTGTCCCCTGGATGGAAGCACCACCAAGATGGAAAGGTCCCCAAGAGGGAAAGGTGCCCAAGAAGGTCCCCAAGATGGGTGTCCCCTGGGTGGAAGCACCCCCAAGACAGGAACATCCCAAACCCAGGAATATCCCCAAGATGGAAGCACCTCCAAGACAGAAAGGTCCCCAAGATGGACAGGTCCCCAAAATGGGTGTCCCCTGGATGGAAGCACCCCCAAGATGAAAGCACCCCCAAGATGGAAGCATCCCCAAAACAGGAACATCCCCAACCCAGGAACAGCCCCAGGATGGAAGCGTCAAGACAAGAACATCTCCAAGATGGACAACAGTGCTGCACGAGGAGCAGAAAAGCTGGTTTTGACCCCCAAAAAAAACCCCTGAGTGTTTGCACCAGGTTTTTTTCTGCAGACTTTAGGCTGTGTCGGGCCAAAAATAAACACTGAGGGGAGAAAAAAGACCCACCCAAAATGAAGAGAGAGGTGGGATGGGAAGCAGGAAAGTCTGGGCCAGGTCGTCTCCGGCGAGACCAGACTCGTTCAGCAGAGCTGCTGGATTGAAAGAGCCAAAACCTGGAGATGGGGCCACGAATTAGGTCAACCCTTCGTGGCAGTGGTTGGGTTTGAAGGCAAAGGTTCTGCCCCAGGGGGGGTTCTCCTCCAGCGTTTCGTTGCCCCAGGGCTGAGAAAACTTGTTGGGTCACCCTGATTTTGGTGTTCCTCCTGCAGCAGCTCTTTTTGGGGCACTTTGGGCAGGGTGCAGCTTCCTCTGCCAGCTACGGCTGCTCCTGCCTTCCCACGCCCAGCAGAAGGCAATTTTGGGAGAGGTTGAGCTGCAGGAGGAGCTGAGCTGGAGGGCAGCTCGTCCTCCAGCCATGAACATCCCCAGGAACTGAGGCAAGGAGCAGGAAGAGCCCTTTGCTCTTAGAATCGTGGGGTAGTTTGGGTTGGAAGGGTCCTTTCAAGGCCACCTCGTCCAACTCCTCTTCCTCTCCTCCCCCTCAGGGTTCCTCTGTGCAGCGTTTCTGCTCCCAAAGTGCATCCAGGAGGAGCTGAGGGCAGCTCAGCTCTTCCAGCTCCCCCCAAAATAGGGCTAGGTTATTTTTCTCCTCCTCCTCAAGCCTTTCTCAGTACCTTGGAGCTTCTTCAGGGTTTCCTTCAGAGCGCTGTTTCTCCACGAGAAGTGGCAGACTCTCTCCTCTGCCTCTGGAGGAACTTCCCCTGGCAGCTGGAAAGTCACTTTCCCACACCTGGAGGAGAGAAAACACCCCAAAAAACCCTCACACTTTTGGGAACAATTATCATCTCAGCAAACCTGAAGCCACCAGAACCAAGGGGTTGGTGTCTCTGGCACTTTGGGGTTTTAATCTCACCCCCTTGGCCCCAAATCTCAAGGAAAGGGCCAAATTTCCCTGTTGGATTAATAGATATATTTTTTTAATTATTTTATGTTTTATAAAGACCACCAGAAAGGTCCCAGTTGGGAGGCCAGGGCTGGAGAAACGAGCCCAGCCTCTGCCCTGAGATGAAACCCAGGTTCTGCCACGTGAAGGTCGTGCTGAGCTGAAGCTCCTTTGATCAGAACAACCCCAGGAGGGGGCAGGGAGAGAATCCCTCAGGAAGAGCAAGGACAAGAGTTGGGACCCAAAATCCCCCCCCAGGCTCTCGCCCTGTCCCCAGAGCAGAGGTTCATCCAGCAGCCACCGATGAGTTGTCTCCTCCACGGTCTTTGCTCTGGAGAAAGCTCCTGAAAGAGCTTTTCAGAGAGGCCACGTACCTGCTGAGGGTGCTTCTGGTCTCCTGGGGGGAGAAGAAAGAGGAAGGGGAGCTCAGGGTGGGTTTTATTCCTGAAATCATGGCAGTTGCTGCATGGTTGAGTTGGGGAAGGACCTCCTGGGTCTCTCTGCTCACTGCTCTGCCCAGGCAAGGTCTGGACACGCCGCAGGAGGGAGGTGGCCACATCTAGAGGGACCCTGACCCACCACGCTCACCATGAAAACAGTTTATTCCCCCCAAAAAAACAATCTTATCTTGGACAACCTGTGCTGGTTGCTGGTCACCCGTCCAGGACCCCCTGAGACACTTGGCTCTGTCTCCTCCCCAGCCCCACCAGCTCCTGGCAGGTGACCAAGGCCACCAGCAGCACTGATGGACACCAGTGACCCTGAGCAGCCCCTCCTGAGACCCCCACCCACACCCAGCCTTCAGCCCAGGGACTCTTTTTAAGCTCAATCTTGGGGTGTTTGGTCCTTTTGGAGGGTGCCTGGGAGGTCTGTGGCCCCAGATTCTGCTGCTCCCCCCCAGGGGGTTCATTCCTGGCTCTGCTTCCCACCCTGCTGCCCTCTCCCAGGCACCACGAGCACGGGGGGAAGGTTGGGGGTGCTCTTGCAAGACCCTCACCCCACAGGGAACCCCCAGCCCCCACTCCACCTTCCCCCCCCTTTCCAGGCTGCACATCTCCCACTCCTCATCTCCTGGGGGGTTTCTGATCTACGGAGGGAGCAGGAGCAACGTGGAACTAGGAGACCCAACAGACCAAGCCAGGGGCTACCTGGGGGTGAGGAACCTCCCGGGAGTTTCCCTTTAGAAGCTGTAAACTGGAGGAATTCACTCACCTGAGGGTTCTTCTCCTCCTGCTCCTGGGTTGGGGCATCCAGCTGGGAAATCTCCGAGGTTTTGGTGGCGTTTTTCGCCTGCCTTTTCTCCAGCTCATTCTTCAGGTCTTCCAGCTGTGGAAGCAAGAAGAGCTCGTGGCCTCCTGGGCACCTAAACCCTGAGCAGGTCCCACCAGGGCTCAGCTTCCATCCTGCCTTCAAAGGATGCAAAGGAAGGAGAGGTGGGATGGGAAATAGTTTATTCACAGGAGGTCACCCAGGAACCCAAATCCCTGCTGATTTTTCTTGGATTCCTGGAGAAATCTAAATCAGGGGGAAAAAAAATCAGACCCGAGGTGATAAACCAAAAATTTGGGGGGAAAGATGCTGAGAAAAGCCCCAAAGAGGCTTGGGTGGGACCTGGGGAGAAAGCACCGGGGATGTTCCTGCACTCAGCAGCACAGGAACCAAAGAAGAGCTGGAGAAATGACCCTGAAGAGGGTGTCCTGCTGCCCAGAGAGGTCAAGGAGGTTGACACCTACCAGCTCCTCCAGTTTTCGGCCCTCCAGGGTGTCTGTCCCTCCTCGGAGACCTTCTCCCTCTCGCCCAGAAGACGGAATCTCCACCTGGATTCCTTCCCAAGGGAACTCAAAAAACCTGTTGGCTGGATGCCTTTGATGGGGCCGGATCCTTCTCCTCCTGCTGCTTCCCAGGCCCGGGTGAAGCTGAGCCTGCCCGTCGTGTCTCCTGGGCAGGGGGTGGTGGCATCTCCTTGGCCTGGTGTGTTCCTCCCATGTCAACCTTCCAGCTCTTTGTTCCAGGAGCTGCTGAGGGCTCTCAGCTCGCTGCTTTTCTCCTTCTCTTTTCAGGGCTGGGCCCCAGGGGAACCACCAACCCCTCTAGAAATGGGCTGGAGGGTGGAGGTGGTTGGGAGGGTGAGGAGCTCTGGGGGTTTGGTGGGATCAGGGATCAAGAAAACAGGGAAAGGTGGAGTCACAGAATCATGCTGGTTGGAGGAGACCTTTCAGATCGAGTCCAACCATCCCCCAGCACTGCCAGGACCCCCCAACCCGTGTCCCTCACCCCACATCTCCACGGCTTGGGAACCCACCAGGGGTGGGGACTCCACCACTGCCCTGGGCAACCCTCCAGGGGCAGAAATTGTTCCTCAGGTCCAACCTCAACCTCCCCTGGGGCAACCTGAGGCTGTTTCCTCTTGCCCTGTCCCTTGTTCCTTGGGTAAGAACCTTGTAGGTGCCCACAAAGGAGCATAACTTGGGGTCCTTGGCACCCCTGCCATGACCCTGCCTGTAGATGCCCATCACTAGGTGCCCTCCAAGAAGGATTGTCCAGGCTCTGAGCTCAGAGGGAAATGTTTCTGAGCCATGGCAAGCTCCATAGCTTCTATTTTTATATCTATTAAAAATCTCTGTATTTCATGCCTGGTGGCAACTGGGAATTTTAGAGACAAGTTCACCATGACCCAGCTGAAGGGTCCCAACCGTGGTAACTCTCCCAGCCACCACTTCTTGGCCAGCTTTGGAGCTGCAAGTCTCATTCCCAGCCAACGATCCCTCCCCCAGAAGGAGCCTGGGGGCAGCTGCTGGCTCCGGGGGTGGAAGGAAAAGCCCCACGAGCCCCTCCCAGGGAAGGGTGGCCCCGGGGGGGGCAGCTGGGGGAGCAGGTTGTGCCACCCCAGGCTCAGGAGATGCCTCCACCCCGGCTGGGCTGCTCTGGCCCCCGGGGCAGGGCTCCTTTCATCCCCAAATGAGGCGTCTCCAGAGCCTGGGAAACCAGCTGGGCTGGAGGCATCTGCCTGGCAGAGCCCTGGGGGGAAGGGGCACCCCCAGAGAGAGCTGGGTGGAGATCAGGGCTGAGGAGGGACCGGGGACACCTCGAGCTCTGCCTGCAACCCGAGCAGAGAGCTCCTGCCTGGACCTGCCCCTCGTGCTGCTCAGGGGGTGGCTCTGGGAGGAGCGTGGTGGGACCACGGTGGCTGAAGGACCTTCAGGAACCCACAGATAGGTCCTCACGGGACAGCTCAGGAGCTTTTCCTCACAACCCAGCCAGGTTTTCTTCATCGTGGCCTCCTCCACTGACAACCTGCCCGTGGAGGTCCCTCTCTGCCTCCTCCAGTTGGGTTGGATCCACGTCTGGATCATCTTCCTGCAGCCATGTGGCAAAGGGAAAGGGCTTGAGGTGGGAAAAGGAGCAAAAAAAGACTCCAAAGTCTTTCCCAGTGGCCCAAATTGCTCCTTTTTTTAAAAAAAA
>NW_008622646.1:75589-75984 GCF_000691845.1 Merops nubicus | reverse complement strand
GGGCTCGCTCGGAGGCCTCCCGCACGGAGGGCAGGCTGCCGGTAGTCGCGGCGTGAAGGGCACCTGTGAGTAGCTGCCGCTTCAGGTAGACGTGGGGGAACAAAACAGCAACTCCACGGCCTGGGTAGCCTGAAGAAAAGCAAACGCAGGAGGCAGTCGCCCGAGCACCCTGACACACAGTATTCGCTGTCTCTGAAAACGCAAGCGTTTGCTGTTGGGCTGTGGCTGGAGCGAGAGTCGCTCCGGTGCACAGAGAATAGCACGAAGTGACTCCATTAAACCCCCGGGGCGGTGGAAGGTGGCGGTGCCTGCCGTGACCTGTCGCCGGGACAGCGCTGTCAGCTCTGCAGGGTCTGCAGCCGCACCGAGGCCGGAGGGCTCCCGAGCGTGGGGCT
>NW_008622646.1:22814-75558 GCF_000691845.1 Merops nubicus | reverse complement strand
GCTAGCATGAGCCCGCTGGAGTAGACCCCTGGGAGTCCTGGTCCATAACAGCCACACAGCATCGCTGATTCCTCTCAGTGGAAATTTTTATTTTTAAAAAGTACTGGAAACAAACACTTTACTACAGAAATTTTACTATGCATTAAAGAGGGGTGGAAGGAGGATATAATCAAGACTTACCAGACTAATCACCAAAGGACATTCTCTAGGGAGAAGGAGGGAAACTGCCTGAATAAGATGCCACATTTGGGAAGGACAAGAAGCTACAACACTCTCAGGAAGCCCGAAGAGCAAGGCTGGTGGTTAAGGGAGGCCAAGCACAGAGCTGAGGGGGACCGCAGCACAGGCAATATCCTCACCCACCAGAGCACTGTCCCACAATACCTGAACAGAGCGATCAAAGCAATTGACGATCCTAGACATGATAAAGCAAAGACTCAGGTGCAGAGCTTGTACAGGGAGTTTAGCCGGGAGCAGCAGTAGATAAGGTCACAGCTAGAGACAAAGCTACAACACAGATCAAAACAGGAAACAAGGCAGGAGACCAAACTGAACACACATTCATCTACTAGATAGCTTAGGAGGGACTGAAGGCTTAAATGGAGCCCTGGTCCATGGGCAGAGTGTGTGGGTGAGGGTCCCAGCTGAGGTTGGTCAGGGCCATTAGGACATAGCTGTGCCATCAGAGCCTTGACAGATTCCTGCTGGTGGGGTGGGTGAGTGTGCTGTTCAGGAGGTCAAGATTTGGCAACCTTCCTCCCATTTGGTGATGAAGGACTTGAATCCAGTTCACTAACATCCTCCAGCTAGTGGTCTAACTACTGAACTGTTACACAGAGAGAGGTTGGTGAAGGGTACTTCTCCAGACATACTTTAAAAGACTGACCCTGTGCCTGCATTTTATCAAAGGGGCACTTCTAGGCAGAGAGAGAACACTTAAAATCTCTGCATGAGGTACTTAATTCTGGAGAGTGGCTGGGTTTGTAGCACAGCTATCCTAAGCAACTAGCTACTTTAAGCAGCTTTGTGTGCTAACAGATTTTTGGATCTTGTTCCAGGGCATCTCATTCAGGATCTAGGTGTTATCCTGAGACCTAACAGTCTCAAAGTCAGGCAGCTTGATGCTGAGTGTGGTAGTTACTTATCTGGCCTTGAGACCAAACTCTCTGCAGCTGGTTATTTGTATGTTCCCCATTTTCTGGGATGCCATAATAAAAACCTGGCTTCTTGCTTTCATTAGTGTTAAGCTGCAGCTGTATACAATAGGATTTATGGATGCTATACACCTGAGAAAACCTCCAGTGGAGAGAGAAATCCTAGTTTAGATGTAGTACATCTATTTCTCAACAGTTTAAGCAGGAAAATATGAATAATAAACCCCTTTTATTTAAATTTGGGTTTAAAAGGTAAGTGTATTAGTCTTATGGAGCTGTCAGATACCATGGTAAAAACAGACTGGAAAGCTCATAAAAATGTGTTCAGAACAAGGTCTGTGAGGTCCTCACTGTGTACTTTCCTAGGTAGTATGAAACAAGAAGGATCCAAAGGGTTCAGAGTATCTTTCTCTTTCTGTAAGCTCTACCCTTCCAAGCACCAAAGAGAGTATATTAAGATTTGTACAGCTAATTAAAAAAAAAAATGCTGCAACAAACCATATGGCCAAGGGCAGCAAAATTAAGTTTCTTCAGGTCTCATTTTTGGCATGCCCTTATTCTGAGTACTTGAATTTGCAACCTCAGTGAAGCTCTTTCCTTGTTGCTTGTGGACATGCAAATACCTTATTTGCATTGGGCTAGACTGAAGAATTGTCAAGAAATTATACCAGGTGATGACTCCTCCCAGCTCTGCAGGGGCCATTTATCCCTGTGTGTGAAATCAGTGACTTTCCAATAAATTCCTTCTAAGAAAGAAACGAAACAAAACAAAACCATCACAACCACAAACAAACAAACGAACAAACCAAACCCCACTACCCAGACTTCTGCTGGGCAAAGCAGGAGCTCCAGTTGACAAGGAACCCAGGTATCTCTCATGGCTGAAGTGAAATTAACCGCTTGCTGGTTCAAACAGCTGGATCCCAACCCTGCTCACCACATAGACACCTAAGTGCTGTGGGAATTCAGTTTCACAAATTTATTTGCAGACAGCAGCTTGTCTGCTCTGGGAAGTTCTGTGGCTCTAGCTATGCAGCCTGGTGCTGCCAGACTGACAGGGTGTGTGCTCTATAGGGATGTGCTGGGGTACGTTGCCGGGAGCAGCCGCCCCCAAGAATCCCAGTTTGCTCTTGGTTTGTGCCTTATGGTTAGATTCTCTAATGTGTGATAACATGTGGGTTACAAAAGACATTTCCTGTGTTTGAAAGCATTCATAATGTTCCCCTTCTGTGTAGGTTGAGTGTAATGAAGGCTGAACTGCAGGGCATCCCTCCACGCAGGCAACAACAGGAAGTCTTTCCTGTACTCGGCTTATCCAACTTCATGAAATATGTGGGAAAGTAATTCTGTTGGGGATCTCTGCTGCTTTTGGGGGCTTAATTAAAATCAGTGAACAATTTCAGGTAGTATTATAAGGATTGGTCTGTATAGTGTGACTGCACATTTTTTTTCCTTTAGGAACTAGATGAAAATACATGTGCATAGGTTAATATATGCTAACAGCTTATTTAAATATAGTGACCAAAAATGAAAGGTGCATTGTTGTAATGATAGAAATCCTAATTCGGATGCAGGTGTATCAATGACACACACGTGCACCCCCATGGTAAGGGGAAATCTTTCAGCTCTGATCAGAGTTCAGAGACTGACAAAACATTGAGGGCTTCAGTGGCGTTGTGGAAACACAGAGATGCCAACATCTGCTACTGACATGGTCGTGGGTATGTGGGGGGGTGAAATTCCTCAAAAGATCTTAGAGGAAAGATCCCATTCAGCTGCAAAAGTATGTGCTGTTTAAAGGGTACTCATGAAACTCTGGAGATACGAGACTGGAGAATAAAATCTTGGTCTGAACAACTTGGCAGCTGCTGTAGCACAGACCCTGTAATAACAAATGCTGCTTATGCAAAACACATCAGGTTTACTGGGGAAGAGGCACACTGGCTGCTCTCCAGGTCTGCCAGGGCAATACCTGTTCTGCATATATAGTCACACAGACATCAACAGTCAGAAACAAATCCACACAAACATTCTTTTTGCTTGTATATGTACATTTCCTCCCCTAGAAGAGGAAATAGTTCAGTACGATCAGGACAAGGCTGCTTTATGTTGCAGTAATGTGCAGAGCTGAGCTGTGTGAGGCTGCCATTCTGAACTGTTACAAACCTGCAGAAAATGTCAGTCCCTGTAGCAGGTGTGTGCTGCTTGATCTATTTTTCAGTGACTTCTGTAGCAGTGTCCTCACCCTGTGACTGGCTGTATGCTCACCACACCCCGAAAAGACAGCAGCATTAAACTATGTGTAAAGCATTCATTTTCTTTCTGCCAGGGAGCAACTCCAGATCCCTTCACAAATTTATTTTGAAGCTATCATTTGATTATCTGTTTGTCAATTACACAGAATTGGAAAGGCCAGATTAAAAAAAAAAAAAAAAAAAAAAAAAAAAAAAAAAACCAACAACAACAAACCCGACCTTTTAAGAAGTAGCAAGCAAAATACTCATCCTTACATACTGCTCACTGAAGAACATATTGCCTTCTGCAGCTCCTCTCACCAACCCTGACCACGCTGTCCAAGCTGGAAACACAAGACAGGACACAAATCTCATGTTGATCAGCTGTTGCAATCTCTATCCAGTGTTCTTTTACTTTTGTAAAGATCCCTTTGTCTAAAAGGAACCTCGGGGACCTGTCTATTTCCCAAGAAAATTACAGGATAAGCCCTGGTGGGGTGGAAATAAATGGCAGGTGGCAGGAAATATTCACTATGCAGCAGTCTTTATATGGATGGTGGCTATATTTTTTTCAATTTCTGTGCAGTCTGATGTATTTGAAGAACACTTTTGTGACAAATTTTATTCTGCATACTTTAGTAGAGCCTACTAATTATTCGTAATGACCTCATGCTTCAGAGACATTCTGGGAAGTATGGTTCTTGAAGACTTGAGGGTTAAATTTAGTGATGCACACTATAGATCAAGACACTTGGTGTGAGCAAATTTGACCCCTCAAAAATGGAGATAACTGGCATTCTATATGGTTACTTTCTTTCTTAAAATGAGCCAGTGCTTGATGAAATAGATTTTGAAATAATTGGGTAAAAGCTGAATAATTGGGTAAAAGCTGAATACTTACAGTTCTTGTAAATGTCTATTATGCACATTAAGGAATGAAAAAAAATTGAGACAACATCTTTGATACTAAAATACAGAAACAGATTGCATAAGACACAGTAGCAGGGAATACTGAGACAAACAGCATTAGAAGCTGATCAGTTAGAGAAAAGGGGTGGAAGAGTCAGACGAGATTTTTTTTTTACTGGTTTTGCCTTGGGCTGCTGAATACCTGTGATACCACTCAAAAAAAAAAAAAAAAAAAAAAACCAAAACCCCTATACATTTAGACTGTCTTATCCCACAAAAAAAAAAAAAATAGTTCAAATCTGTATCTTGTGTGGAAAGCATACTGGACAATAATTTTCCTCTCATTTCTTCCAGTTAATCTTCCTCCCTCTTTGAAGCTGTGGTCTTTGGAACCTACATATTTCCAATATCACAGCAGGAGACATGTCTCCTGCCTTGACCCTTTAGTTCTTTGTTTTCTGTGATTTGGCCTGATCCTGTTGCTAGTGGCATTTCATTGATTTCATGGATGCAGACGCAGCTCCAGGACTGGCTATTTTTGTAAATATGCTGTATTAAGAAAAATACTAAGTTCCAGAGAAAAGGAAAATAGTTCTTGACTATAGAACTCTTAAGTGGGCATGAAAGTCTTAAAACAAGAACTTTTTTCATTTTTTTTTTTTACATAAAATAGCTGGAAAACCCATTAAGATATGTGATCACCCCTCAGCAGCAAACATAAAAGGATCCAGGAAATGAAAAGCAGATTGGACACCTGTGAGAAAAATGTTCTCAGAAGCCCAGGCCATGTAGTGCTTAGGCTATTTCAAACACCACAACGCTCTTCGGGCGGGTGGTAATAAAAAGAAAATGTTGCTGAAAGAGTGACATTACACTTTTTGAAGTGTAATTGCCACAGTGTGAGAGATTTTCTGGGTGCCTAGCTGGTATGTACAAATTATTTACATTTGAATCTTTAACCATAGTATTTGATACGTTTGGTTTCAGGTCTGTACTATGCTCTGTTGCTGTCCCACAGCCTCTGCAGAGGGCAAAGCTTAAAAGGATTTGCCAGAGATCTGAGAAAGGCATGTGATCCGGGGATGCCTTTTGGTTGGTGTAAACCAAGTGATGGTGCCACACCTTTTCCCTTTCCACATCAGTGCCAGATATTGTGCCATGGCAGAGCCTCTCCCTATACCGCTTATCAGACACAAAAGATCAGGACATTTCTGTAAGGGCTTGATTTTGCCTCTTTGCTGACTGCGTACCCCAATAAAAGACATAGAAACGCTACAGTTGGAAAAGACCTCTAATGTCATCAAGTCCAACCAACACTACCATGACCATTAAACTATGTCCCCAAGTGCCACATCTACACAGTTTTTGAACACCTCCAGGGGTGGTGACTCCACCACCTCCCTGGGCAACCTGTTCCAGTGCCTCACCACTCTGTCAGTAAAGAAATTCTTCCAAATGACACTACCATCAGTAAGCAGCATATAGGCTATATCTTTCCCTCTGATTTTAAATTATACATGGAAGATATAAGGTGACTGACCACTGGAGGAACAAAGAGGTTGATCCATCACTCACAGTGTAGGATGAAGTGAAGACAGGAGCAAACCAACTGAGAAACCAAGTGACCCATCCAATTCCAATTGCATAGCAAGGGCCATAAATGGTGCCTTTATTACAGATGTAATCCTCACTCTGCTCCCAGTTGTATTGGTGTCTCACCATCACTGGGAGCTCTGCCCACAATGGACAGTCGAGGAGCCCTGCCAGCAACTGGAAATCCTACACAGTAGACTCACTATATACATAAACACCTCCTCACTGGAGGCAGAGCCAGCCCTTATGCTGTTAACTTTAGAGGCAGGACACCTGGGGTTAATGCCAAGGGAGGGGCACCTGGTGGTGATCTAATCAGTTCCCACCCAAGGCTGGCCAGGCCCTGGGTGAAAACCAATCAGGAAGGTCTTTCCTGCCTTGTTGTGGACATGATTTATATGTCAACCCTGATTCAGGGCTTGGGGGGTTAGACCCCAGCACTTCAGCCTCCATCTGCCCCATCTGCTGTCTGTATTCTTGTCTGCGTCAGTCCTAAGCGTGACCTCCAGCACAAATCACAGCAGCCCCCAGCACTGTTTCAGCATGAGTGCTCTGATTCCCTTTGCACACTAGAAATCAGCCCATCCATCTTTGCTCCGTGGCACAAGCTGCCCCATTGTATCCTCCTCCCTTCCGTTCTCTGTGTCTGTGAAAGGCTCGGGGGCTAGAGGATAGCTACACGTGTGACAACAGGGCATGGAACTACTCTGAATCCAGCAAAGGATGGGGGTGAATCAAAGGCTGTTTATTCAGATGACTCCTTTGTGGTCTTTGTGAAATTGCAATTGCGAATTTGCAATTGCAGTCCACTTCCTTTGGAAAATCACTGCAGTTGATAGTAATTAGCAGCTTCTTACAAACCATTGGCAGGCTGTCCTGAAACCAATCCTTAAGTTCCTTGGGCATCACATTGCTTGAGACTGCTGGGTCCCTTGTCACTAATTTAATATCTTACTCAAGCCTGGGGCAAAGGCCCTGCTCCAAATACCTCTCCAGCAGAAAGCTGTGCTAAGTGCCCTTATGGCTAAATGCCCAAATGGCTCAGCCAGAAATTGGGCAATTCTCCCACTTGGCCCTGGAGGGGCAACCTCCTGGGGATGGCTTCCTAAACCTGATGCTAAGGTACTAAGGTGGGACCTTAGAATAGCCACTAGGCAAGAGTTCATCAGAGGGGGCTGCCTGCTTCAGAAGTGGGTCTCAAACACCCAGAACTTTGTGTCATTTGAGTATCACAACCACTACTTTAGATAATCCCTCATTAAAAGTGTTATATACAGTACACAGAAGGGACCGTTTTCTACGAAAGGCAAACTCTATAGACCAGCATCAGAATTGCTTTGCCTAGGCATGTGTTTGTATTAGAAGGCGGCATAAAAACATCAACAATGCAGTTTTGTAGGAAATACAGAAGTACCAAAGCTGAGTGTAGTTAATGTCACATATTTTTTTTGTGATGAATTAAAAACTGATTGGGATAAGGGCCCTGGGTTGCTGTTAAGAGACAGCTCTTGCACTGCAGAGAATGCTCCATGTCATCCTCCTAACTGTCATTTATCACAGGATTTCGGGTGCCCCTGAGCTCAAGCCATCGATGTTAACAAAAAAAAAAAGGCTTGTCTACACACACAGCATTGTAAGCTCATGTCCTTACCAGCTCCTGGATCTGTAAGCTCAGCCCCAGCTGTTGGATGCAGCTACAGGTTTAGCACAACCATTCTCAGAGTGACTTAACAGTGTCTTATTCATATGCTCACTTCCATGCTAGCAGTATATTATTAATCCTACAAACCTCACTGATTCATATTTTTTTTCAGTTTGAATAACATAGCTAATGTCATTTCCTCCTCACCAACTCCTAGATGACTAAGAATCACTAGCCCAGGAAACTCTGAGCTCTGGGATCTGCCAATCACCTGGCAGTTGAACCACAAGACAATCTACATTCAATTGCAGTTAGTATAGCCTAATTCAAATGCATGAATCACAACTGGCTATACTAACTGCAGTATATGGACAACAGTGAGCAATCCCATTTCATTAATAACAGCATCTCAGCAGCAGCAGCTCCTTGGAGACAGATGGTTGCAGCTGACTCCCTCAGCATTGCTTTCTCTTGCCAATCCCAATGAGTTGTAGCATTTGAGACTTCAGTGGCCTAGTAGTCTGAGTTTGTTTATACACTGGAAATGTCTCTTCTGTCCTGTTGTCTTCTTTTCCTGTCCCTTTTCTTTCATAAGGGGAATCACAAACAGACAAACAAACAAAAATTCAATGTTTATTTCAACACAGATAAGGGAATTCCAAAACTCATGGCTGAAAACTCTCCACCTCACACTAGCATGGTTACAAGACCTACATCAGACATGGTAATACTATCATGACAACTAATTAAAAAGTCTTTTGCCAGAGGGAAAACTTTCTGCTTGACAAGTATGAAATACTTTTTTTGCTCTTAATTAAAATATTTATTAATTAAATTATTTATTTAGGCGAAGAAATGAACTCTGAAAACAAATCCTATGCATTGGCACTGGTCAAACAACAGCAATCCTAATTGGACACTCCCTCCTACACTGAGTTGTACCAAGGGGACTTTCCCAAAATGCCCTTGAAATTAATAAAGCTTCTCTGAAGACAAGAGGGTTTGCTGGTGCTCAGTTTAGTGCAGTGTGAGGATCTTACAGACAGTGTTACATTCCCTCACCAAGACACGCAGGCTTTTAAACAGCAGTGCCCTGAGTGTGCAGGAATCTCCATCCTGGGAGAAGACAAGTGTGGCTTGCACAACCCCACGGCAAAGACTGCTGCACAGAGTGGCATGCTTCATCCAACAGCCAAAAGAGATTCCTGGCCTCGGGTGCTGAATCACTCTGTATCACAGCTGAGGGGTCCAGCTGCCTTCCTAACCTTCTCTGAATTTTGCCATCAAGTTTCAATTCTTCTCTTAATGGAACAGAACCCTGTGAGAATATGAAGCGTGAGTAAGTGGGTAACTTGCCCTCTGACTGTTGCTCTGTTACCACAGCAGAGTTCACACAAGGGGGTGGGAGGGAAGGAGGAAATTTCAGCCACCTGGGTGATGACACCTTCAGGCCATGAACACCCTTCTTTTGCTATAATGCTAGACAATAAGAAGCATGGTAAGGCTTGGTAAGAATGGCTAAAATATTACTAATAATGCTGCACAGAGCTAAATGAAGGCAACAAGTGATAGGCAGCTGCAGTTGTGCAATTTTATAGATAAACTATTTTATTATAAATATACATATGAGAATCTAAAAGCCATTTCTGAAACAGGAAATGAAGGCAAACAAAAGGACAATATGCATCTTCCCACAGGAAGGTAGCTCTTGAAAGCCTTCTTTCCCAATATTTTTCACTTTAAAATTTTTTTTTTAGTTTCCTGTATCCTAAAATTGTGCCTAGGAGCTAGTTATTAAGGATGTATTTTTGGAAGCATAGCCATCAGTACTTTAATTTAGAACAAGTGACTTTATATTGGATGCTTGCTGCAAATGGGAGTCAGCACAGTAATGGCAGAGAGAGTGGGTGAGCAGAGAGAAAAAAATCATGAGGGAAAATATAAGTAAGCTAAAACTTCACGGCCTTCAAATAGCAGCATTAACGATCACCTTGCACTACCGTGTCTGACACTCAAGCTGATAAAAATAAAGTTATTAAGATCCTGAAGGGTTTGTGGACCAGCTGATTGCATCGTCTTAATTAGACAAGAGTTGAATTCCTTAATGTTGTGTTTGGCTCACTGCCTGAGTGACTGCAGAACACTTTGGGGAAGGTTGCAGCAGCTCTTTGTGGCAGCTCTGGAGCAACATGAGGGCAGGTGGCAATGGGATGGACCTGCAGCTCCGTAGAGAGGAAGCTGTGCCTTGTCCTGACATGCATCTGGTCCGTGTAGACATAGGGATCCTTGCCTTCTGCTGGCTAATATTTATCAGGCATGAACTATGAACAAGTACAACTGATTAACTGGTTGGACGGATATTGTCCTGGTTTCAGCTGGGATAGAGTTAATTTTTTTCCTAGTAGCTGGTAAGGTGCAATGTTTTGGATTTAGTGTGAGAATAAAGTTGATAGCACACTGATGTTTTAGTCATTGCTAAGTAGCATTTATCCTAAATTAAGGATTTTTCATTTGGTTTCCCATGTTCTGCTAGTAAGCAGGTGCATAAGAAGTTGGGAGGGAGCATTGCCAGGACAGCTGACCCAAACTAGCCAAAGAGATGTTCCCTACCATAGAACATCATGCCCACTATAATAACTGGCAGGAGCTGATTGAGGCAGGGCAGATTGTTGCTTGGCCATCGGTCAGCGGATGGTGAGCAACTGCATTGTGCATTTCTTATCTTCTCTTGGGGTTTATTCTTCTTTCTCTCTCTCTCTCTTTTTTATTTTGATATTTTTTCATTATTATTATATTTATTCCATTCTTATCTCAACCCACGATTTTTACTTTTTTCCTGATTTGCCTCCTCATCCCACTGAGAGGGGAGAGGAGTGAGCAAGAAACTGTGTGGTGCTTGGTTGGTCATTTGGGTTAAAATATGACACTGGTGTAAACCTGGTGTAACTCCATGAGTTTCCATGACACCAGGTACTGGTTTATGTTAGAGGAGACTGTGGCCCTTTAACTGTGCTTAAGCAACACAGTTTAGGGCCTTTTTAGCAGGTAGATTCCAAAAAAAGCTCGCAGGAGCACTTTCAGATGTTACTGGCCTCCTGACCATCCTTCCTACCCTCTTGAGTTATCGATTGTGTAGGAGATGAAGGAACATATGCCCGTGTCGTAACTGCTCCAAGGCATGGCCCAAGTTTTCCACAAAATCACCCCTGAAGGTGAACTGCTCAATGCTAACCATTCATTGGAATAAGGCAAGTAACAGGAGAAGGGCAGGGCACACAGATGCGCATGGTGGCGTCTTCAGCCACTTCAGCAAAATTCTTCAGAGGATGTTTACCAAGGTCCTTGCTGACATCGGATCTGTGCAGAAAGGGATGGAAGGTACAGGGACTTCCTTGCCACGCTTAGCTCTCCTAAGGAGATGGAAGAGGTCAGAGATGTGCAACAGATCGTGAAATGAGTCCGAGTAGCAGAATGCGGCTACAGTGTGAGGTTTCAAACTTCGTAAAGCTAACGACAGTTTTAATGCAGGGTTTCAGTTTAGATTTATATGCCACACACATAAACAGCAAAAGGCATGTTGCAAAGTCAGCTATTCAAAAATGGAAATGCCAGAATGAAAGTGGCCTCAGCAAATTTACTGCCTCCTCTGTGGGTTTTCATAGGTTATGTAGGTTTCAATTTACATGGCTGCTCTGTTCTTTTCCACGGACCCCTTCCCATATTCAGAGCAAAGACCAAGGAAGCCTCTTTTAATGAAAAGTTATGCAAAACCATTTTATCTTCCTTGTTCAATGTATGTGGCAGCAACACAAGTTAATATTTACTGCATGTTGTTTAAACCCTCATGGATATTTTTAATGGTACTGACTGTTACAGTGTCCAAGTTTATTTTCACAGCTCATATGTGAATTAAGGCCAGGGGTATGAGTCTTATCCTGCTGTCTTTACCCTAAGTGGTGAGTAACTTCCTACATGATTACTGGTGTTACTCATCAGAAAAAACGAAAACATTTCTGATTTACAGTCAGTGTATTTGTGCTTCTTGTAAAATGCACCCCTTGCACCTGACAGGTGTGTGGAAATGTGAAAGTCATCATCTGGGATGAGTTAGATTCTCACCAGAGAGATATAGAATGAACCTGATATCAAGTTCAAAGAAGAGAAATCTGGATTGTCAACGAGAGAGAGATGCGTCATTAAGTCCAAATTTTGTTCTGCAAGTGCAGTTTTTCCACTAGCTTACGAAGAGTTTCTAGTCACATACGGATCTCACATGCAGCCTCTTTCACAGTCATAATGCACATCACTCCTGGCTGGCAGAGACTGAAGTATGCAGAGGCAGCCTGAAACAGTGGCAAAGAGAATGAAATTGTTTTTTCATCCTAATTAACAGCTTCCTCTGTACTATAATACAGGACATTTGATAACCCGGCCATTTATACTTACAGGGTCAAAACATTGTCCCTTAGTTATAATAGCTACTATTACAGAGTCAGGATATAAGAAACTGTAACAGCAAAAAGGAAAAGCATGGCTAATACTTTCCTTTATAGCATAACTCTTCCAATGGCATACAACCCTAGAAAAATTTGCAGCTTCCAAACTAAAATTTCCTACCACTGCTCACTCTTCAAGACTCAGTTCTGGGTGAAATTACAAGGTACTTGTAATTGATTGTTTTGTTTAGCTGTGTTAATAAGAAACTAAAACTGAGGCAAAAGCACTTTGGTTTGTTGTTTTTTATTTTTTTTTTTTGTTATTAAATGAGAAATTTTGAATAATTGGAGGAAGTGTTGCTGCTTAGCAGTTTACAAAAGAAGGACATATTTTGCCACAGAATAATTCTACCAGAGAGTTCTGCAAGCACACGTTAATGCATTTTGCTTAAGGCCAGACAAGTTGTCAGAGGCAGGTCAGGAAACATGTTCCAGGGTTCCTGACATCCTATATCGGTTGATGTGACTATAGCAAACTTTGTTGATGCAATGACTAACATTTTTGGACTGAATCCTGACCAAAGTATTTTTCCTGCAGTTGTGGTAGTTCAGCAGCTGTATGGTACCTTGATTTTGTGAATCTTGCATTGCAAGATGCACAATGTCTGCAACTAGGAAGTAACAAAGGGATAAGGTTGTACGTAAAAGGCTTATTTTTTCTTTCTCACTGAAGTAGGACATGAATGAACTGCACAGGCTCTATACCTACATTAGAAGATTTTAATAAATATTATTATGTTTACTCTTAGAGTACAGAAATGTCAAGGTCTCCAGAAACCAACTAAACTTTGGAGAAATGGTTCCTGACAATCCATTGGTCTCTGCAGAGAGGCTGCATCGAGGTCATTTACCTGCTAGTGCTGGCAGTTGCTGCTGGGTTTTCCCCTAAGCAGTTTGCTAAAATGTTATGTGTGTTTTTGAGTAATTTTCTGATCAGTGAAGTGTTTTATTTTTCTTTCTGAAAAAAAAAAAAAATCCTTTAAAAGATTTTAGCTTTTTTTATTGCTTCCTATGGAAAGAAATTAAAACCTTGTTCATGCTATAGCGCAGTACATGTTTCAAGGAGCACACACACATATATATATATGTGTGTGTGTGTATGAGGTAAAATCATACCTGCTATGTGGTATACGTTCTTAAAATTTTACTCGATGTCAATAGAATGCAATTTATTTAGTCCCTATTAGGTGTGGTCAGACTAATTCTGGGGAAAATGTTCAAAAGTGCATAAACGGCAGAAAAGACAAAATCCTATTGCAACTTTAGGCCTCTCAGGTACTGCAACAAAATGAAAAAAGCTCTTTGAAAATATGTCACATTTAAATGTTTAAAAAAGTTATTATCTAGCAATAGGATTCATATTCTGCCAATTATCACCATAGTACGAGTTCAGTAAGAAGGAAGCAAAATGTACTTTCAAAAATCCCCCCATGAACTGTTAAACTAAGAAGGAAACTATAAAGATGTGATTATGTGGCATTATTTCAAACACTGGCATTTACTGATGAAGAACCATTATAATACCTTCTGGAGAGCTCTTCCTATTCATTCCTTGTGAATAAACTATGCCCAGCCTGGAATCTGACAGACCAAAGACCAAGACCACTGAAAGCCACCTTATGTCTTTCCTCCTCTCATCTCCTCCCATTCCCTGAGCATTACATGATTTGAAACTGCATGAAATGAGAAGGTTGGTTCCATAATCCATGTATCACTGGGCTGCTGCCACCACAGGAAAAAAAAAATTGACTGTAATCAGCTGTCTTGAATGTCCTCCCTTGTTGAGCTGGGAGTTGCACTACCTGTCCCCTCGTGATCTTTAAACAGCAGCCAAAAGTGGGCTGGCTGGCTGCAGCTGGTGTCATCCCACCAATTCGACATACCCAAGCTAAGAGCATCGTTGCTCCAAACACCATCTGTAGTCAAGAGAGACAAGCAGACACTTGGTGAAAATTAGATAATTTCTTCAATTTTTGCCACTGATAGATTTTCATTAGTGCCACCCTCATTCCCCCCATGAGTCAGCAGAAACAACGCCAAATGACACCACAGGACAAGGTCCACCTTTTGGGTTGAATCCAACAAACTTCTTTGTGCTTCTTGTGCAGCCCCAAAAGAGAGAATGAGAGGAGAGGAGTTAACCAATTTATCACAGCCATCTATCCAAATTTATGCAATACTTTAAGTTAATGGGGAATTTCTGATCTCAATTTAAAGTAGAAATTGAGACTCGGCTGGGGAATTCTTAATGCTTTGTGTAGCCATCATTGAATGATAAAATTAGGCTGTTTAGCCTACTTTGCTTCAGCTCTCCGACTTCACACTCTCCACTAGCTCGGTGAGAATTTAACGTAGCTCTCTGTCTTTTAGCCTAGCTTCCTTGCTGTCTGCCTCTGTGCAGCTTTCTGTCAGTCCTCCCAGAGAAGCTTTTCAGCGTTAGCCCATTTCAATCAGATTTTGCCAGGGCAAAAAGATCTCAAAGATACTAAATTTATAAAAATAAGCTGCCAGTCAAGTACCTGTGAACACACTGAGAAAACAGCCTCATCATTAGCTGATGCCTTGTTAGGCATCAGAGCACTTAGGGACACCAAGGCAAGAAGTAATTCATGCTGCCATGACCACACGTGTAGCAGTATCCTGTGCTAGCTAATTTAAAGCAAGCTCTTTGTACTTGCTCTGGCTGGTACAGACATTTTTTTCCTCTGCAGCCCATACGGTGCTCTGCTTCAGATTTGTGACTAAAGTTTGTTGTGAACTAGTAAGTTTGCTGTAACTCATGTTAGTGTTGATAACACACCAGAGTTTTATCTGTTGCTGACCAGTGCTTGCGTGGCATCAAAGCTTTTTATTTTTCCCATTGTTCCCCACCAGCGAGTAGGCTGGGGTGGGTAAGAGGCTGGGAGGAGACACAGCAGGGACAGCCGACCAACGTGACCAAGGCAATATTCCATGCCATATAATGTCATGCCCAGCAAGAAAACCTGGGAGGCTGTCTTTCTAAAACAGCACTTGCTGGGAGTCTGGCTGGGCATCTGTCTGCTTGTGGGAGCTGGTGATTGTCATGAAATGGAAATAAATAAGGGGGTGTTAAGTGTCTGGAAAACCTCCTGGTGTGGAGATCTGTCTCGTAATGCCATTGACTAGAAAAGCGTGCTGCTGGATCTGAGACAATGGCTGCATTAATAAGAAAGGCTTCTGTAGCTCTCTCTTTTCCTGCAAGCAATTAAATAATTAATTGAATAGTTCTCAAAGTGGGAATTTTCATCTGGGAGTAGGCCAACACAATGCTGTATGAACATACGTTAAGGGACCTCATGAGATCATCTATCAAGGTCTACTGCTTGGAAAAACAGCACTCACTTCCATAGTGGGGCAAAGGAATTAGGTTGTACTCATTACAAAGTGATCTGGATCATGGACTTTTGGGGTTTTTGAAGAAGTGAATTTATTGATTGAAAGCTGGTCAGGGCCAGATTTTTCTGTACTGCTCCAGAATCAAAGTTTCCACTGTTCTTTTTTATGTATGAGTACTGTCTTAGCTTAGACACTGAAAGAAATTTGGTTTGGTGTTTTTTTTCAAAGTTGATCTGATGATGATCTTTGACAACCCAGCCTTTTTTTAGGTTTCTCAGTGAGTGCTGAGCACTTATAAATACCAAACGCCAAGTATGAGAGCAAAGTGCAACCCAGCTCACCCAGGTGATAATACAGTTTATGTGCAAGCAGTTGCACTACCCCAGTGATCCCTTACTCATCACAGGGATCTATTGGAATGGGTCCTTCCCGAGGAGGGAAGGGACTTAATGAATTTTCTAGACTGGCAAGTCTTAAAAAAAGAGTGCAATCATGTAAGTTTTCTGATCTACAGCTTATTTTGTATATCACATTGGTTTTCCAAGCTGGTGGGCTCTATCAGGTAGGTCTGTGCTATAGCTGTACAGCAACGGCAAGAAAAGTAGCCTTTCTGTTATGTAGGCTTGGCTTTATATTTTTATTTATTCAGTTCTACCCCAAAGCTTGTACGTTAAAGAGGACTAAAAATGAAATGCCACTGACTGTTTTTAACTTGTGCACAGTAAATGTCACAGGAGAAGAGATTACTAGTTCAGGAGGAGATATCCTACAACACAGGAGCTTATTGCCACCACTGCTTTGAAATCTATATTTGCTTTCTGTAAAATCCCTCAGAATGAGGCAACACTCTGAAATAGGAATAGACTTGATCATTGCATTTCTGAAATAAAATAAGGACCTGAGTGATTGCAATTCAATTAATAATCACCTTCATATTTGCTAAGTAAAGTCTGAGTGTTAGCCTCAGTTACATCACTGCTGAAACTTTCAAGCTCGAATCAGAATTGATTTCAGCTTCATTAGTTGCCTGATTTTAATGTAAATATCACAGTCAGTTTTGCCTTTGAGAAGCAGAATTTTAAAAAAGCAAACCTGGCATTTGTTGTACCTGTGACTAAGCACTTGAAAAATGTCAGTGTAGCTTAGTGAGGTAGTTTGGTTTTTTTTTCTGTTTTTTAACACCATCAGCTCTGGAACACATGGATTTCAGCTATTCATTAAAAAAAAAATTCAAACCCTTTTACCATATTGTGATCTCTTTCCTTTGGAAAAGAACAGTGCAGGGCTTTCCAGGTTTAGCTTCCAGGCATAAATAAGCTCAGCTGGCTGAACCTATTCAGGAGCATTTAGCATCCATTCCAAGAAAAACATTATATTGGCCCCAACAGAAGTAGTGTCTGAATACTATTTTATTTTATTGATTTCTGCTTTTAATTTTAGCACTATCTGTTGGTCATTACTCACCATCCTCAGCCAGACATTTTTTGTCCTAGTAACCAGCAGACGAAGTTGGCAGGCTGTTGAGATTACTGTTTATAAGGCAGACAATACAATCATGTACCAAGTAAGAATGAGTGTGTTGCTTCAGCTGTTCTTAACTAAAGGTTTTTAAAACAACTCTGACATCTGTGCTTGATGGGTTTTATTTTGCACTGAAACATTTTAAAGAGTGGTCATGAATGTGATTTGTAGATGAAATATTCAGCTAACAAAGAGACAAAGAGGAAACTGGGACACCAAGTTCTCCCAGAGATCTCCTATGTACTGTTAAAACGTCAAACTAAATGGTGTTTTCAAAGTCTCTAAATTAGCCTTCTTACAGTGAAGCCAGTGGTAAAATTCCCAGTGGTTGCAAAAGATGTCATGTTAGGTCATACTTCTTTCAGCCACTGAAAATCCCTTCTTTTTAAAAATTATTATTTCTTTGTGGCCCTAATGTCATACTGGTGTCCTCCAGACCTTAAACTTCAGACTTGCTTCCTTCTTCCTTGACCTTGTTTCATCACTGTGACGGCGTGCAGATGGCCTCCACTTTGGTGCAGCCACAGATTTCCCCAGTTGTGAAGAAAGGGCTGGTGTGTGTTTCAGCTGCTGCCTCCATCTAGTCTGGTTGTGCTCTCTGGAGTGAATTCCTCGACTGTAAAAATATAGATAATGGCACTTCTCTGCCTGCATGGATTATGTGGATTCCTCAAGCTTTCTAGAGATAAAAGCCAAAAAGTAATGTAACAGGTGATGTCTTACTGCATATTTTATCTACTGGCATAGAATCATTACTCCATTATTCAGAAAAATGGAGACACAGACAAGAAAAACAAATTAAAAGCATAGAAAAAAAGCACTATTAATAATAATGAAGAAAACCAAAATGGCATATGACCTGATTTCTAAAAAAAAAAAATAATAAAACCCCTGCAGATACACAAACCACTACATTAAATATTATTCTCCATATGATTAAATGAGCTTCTTTCAAGTTGTGTCCCTTACTGCTGCTTAAAGTCATTTTCTCTGGTCTGCACATATTTATCCAGCATATGAGAAGGGACTGCTCAATGCATGTAGTCTATTCATGCCTAGATGATCAAACTGAAAACTGCTAGACCATTAACTATCTGAAGAGGAGCCACAGCTGGAAATCAGTAGGTGATACACAAAAGGAACTACACAGGCAAACACATACACAAATATAATAGGAATCGGTAGACAGACATGCTTGAAAAAAAAAAAGGAGAGGTGTTTTTCTAAGTTTGCTAATTAGAGCTAGAAATATTTCCTTGCAAACTGTAACCATAGAATCATGGAATCACAGAATCCTTTAGGTTGGAAGAGACCTTTAAGATCATCAAGTCCAAGCATCAAGCCAACACTACTAAGTCCTCTGCTAAAACAGGATCAGAATCAGAATCTGTCAGGGTTGGAAGGGACCACAAGGATCACCCAGTTCCAACCCCTCTGCCATGAGCAGGGACGCCTCCCACTAGATCAGGCTGCCCAGCGCCTCATCCAGCCTGGCCTTAAAGACGCCCAGGGATGGGGCCTCAACCACCTCCCTGGGCAACTCATTCCAGGGTCTCACCACTCTCATGGTGAGGAACTTCTTCCTCACATTCGATAAAACGTGCAGTAGTACATTTGTCTCTTCCTGAATCACTGTCAATGCTGTGCTGTCAGATACATCTGGGTGAAGCTGCTGAGGGGCCATCAGGAACAATTAGATGTGGGGTTCCCTTCTTCTGCCAGCTTTGGTCCAGTGCTGTCTTCTTTCAGGTGTTCCTGTTGCTTGAAGAGGCACTGAAGGAACCATGAGAATTTTGCTGCCTGGGAACCAAATCTAGTTGTTAAGAGCAGCTTTGCATATCTCTGTAGGGTTTCTCTAGATCAGCCGTCACCATACTAATCAAATGCTGCATCAGATAAATTTAAGTCAGCATGGGGGTAAGCAGTTGTTGCAGTTGATAGCAGGCTTTATCCTTCCTGCCTTGCTGCAAGTGTTACTCATTGAACTTACTGCACCCAAGGACTGGCTTGTGTGTTGGTTCGAGCAGCACAGTCATCATGAGAAGCAGAGCAGTTGTTGTTGTTGTTACGTGAAAGTGTGAGAGTTTGGTACGAAGGGATAAATCTTCCCAATCTTCCAGGGCAGCAGAGTCTCTTGGAATTGGGCCTCTCACCTCCAAGTGCCTCGAGTTGCCCTCCACAAATGCAAATTTTACTTCAGTTTACATGATCTTCAAGATCTGTAAGTAAAAAACTTTGCTACAGTTCTGGTTTGCACCATAGATGGTACCTTACTATTCATATGCAAAAAACAAACCCCACTGCCTGCTGTCCTTTGGGAGTGTGACTTTTATTTCCCAATAGTGGCATAACGTTTCTTCTGGAGTGCCATTTACTGATTTTTTTTTCAACGTGTACATTTTCAAATGAAATTATTTGGCTTGCAGTTTGTGGAGAGATAAGGCAGACATAGAAATGACATTTTAGTCAAAGTCACAGCTCTATGCTAAGCTTTGAGATATGCTTTTTCCTGAGGGAGCCAAGCTGTTATATATTTTCTTCTTAATCTACTCAGTATTCAGATTTCACTACCAGCTGGAATTAAATATTAGAGATTGTTGTTTTTGTTATAGAGCTGAATTATTATAGAGATAATTATTATTGAATATTTCAGCATACATCCTGTCCTTAATCCATTTAACACATACTAAAAGGAGCCCAGACTGCAGTACCAAGATCAAGTATCTGAAAATTGAAGAAGGTTTGAGGTAAAGAGAATTCAATTAACCAAGGCAAACTTAGATGTAAAAAGATACAGATTTTTTTTTTTTTGCTTTATGTCACCATAATAAATCACTTTCTTAGAACATACAGTTAAATTTTAGTTTTTCCAGAGTGAATTGCTGATACAGAACATAAACCCACAAGTTTTTGAGAACTTTGCATCTGCTTATGCCCTCAGGTTGGTATCCCTCTTGTTTTGTGCTTGAGTCCTGTTGCTCTTCATTGCCCCCATGGCTGTCCAGGACCTCTTCCAGAGAGGTGTGTGCCATGAGACAGCGTTTGACAAGTCCGGCTTTGTGGACACTAGCAGCAGTGCCAGTTCATAAGTTTTAAAAAAATGAAGGCTCCCCTCTCCATGCTAAAAACATTGCCAAGACTGAGTCCTGTTTGTCCTGTCAGGAGCTGCACCCTGTCTCTGACAGGGGTGTTGCCATCATGTCTCTAGCCATGACCAATTATACTTAAAACTCATCAGGCCCCACCATACACATGCACAAGAGGTCTCTGCAGGAGCCTCTGAGGCTACTGAACTGACTAGATAGCTAAAGTTGGGTGAGATGTACTCCACTGTGATGTACCAGAGCCAAAATAAGAGGAACAATCTGGGTCAACACTGAAGACTTGGTTTGTTCTGTTATTTATTTATTTATACACCTATTTATTTACTTATTTACTTATTTTGTTTGTTTGTTTATGGGGTTTTTATTCTGTTTGAGTTCTGGTATCAATTAGGTTTCTTTTTAATGTTTTGGATTTTTTAAAAAAGTCACCATCTATGTGAAAAAAATTAGCAGTGTAGGAAACTTTAGGTCCAATTCACACATCTCTGTAGGAATTCCAACATTCAGTGTCAGCAGAGCACTAATCCTGATTTTCTCATGCCCTTTAAATTATGGGAACTATGAGAATCTTATTGTGAACAGAAATTACATTTACAGCTTGTACCAAAGTTTGTGCAGGTATGCGTACAGATGTGTATCTATTAACACAGAGAAGATCAGGACATATCCTATTAAAATCTGCAAGGTACCCATTTTATTTTGGCAGGGAATAAATCTGGACTGCATGAAGAAACCCTATGTGACAAGTCTCTAAAAGTGGATGATCTTGAGTCAATGTTGGAATCCCTTTCATTATTCTCCTTTCCTGTCCTTGCTTATGTCTCAGATGAATGCTCATAATCCCATCCTCTGATGAGTTCTTCCCAAGAAAGAGATGTTTCTATTCTAGCCTTATGACTCATACCTGCCATGCCCTACCCAGGCCAGAAAGAAACAAAGGAGCTGATCTATAGTCCATTGACTTCAATGGACTTGATCCAGGGGCATAAATTACATGTTTCTGGATGACAATTAAAACTTGTTAGGGCAGGCTCTAACTCAGTGAAACTGCCTTACAGTGAACAAGTCTTTCTTCTTCTCTAAGAAAAACAATTTTTAAAAAAGCAGGAGGTTCTGCATACATTTTAGTTCAGCAGTGCCAAAAAGGAAATTAGCCTTTAAGAAATGGCTGTTGCCCTCTTGGTGCCACTTTCTTTCTCTCTCTCTCTCTCTCTCATTTTCTAAATTCTGTCACTTCATGCTCTCATTTTTGGTACCTTGTGCCTTCATCCATTTGTTTCCTCAGACTTTTAACATCACTTCCAGCTGAGAAAGATGAATACTCCACTGCTTTTAGCAATTGGACATTTTTGTAGTGAGCCTGGGATTTCCTTATATCTCAAGCTTCTTGCTCTGCACTGACTGATACAAGGCACACCGATATTTTCAGGACTCTACAGTCTTGACACATTAAATATTAATTTGGACTTGATCAAAGAAGTCCATGGACCTGGAATTTATTTTGTGCTAGTAGTATGTTTTAATTAAAGGGCCAGCTAGCTGCTCAGACTGGAGCTAGAGTCAGTCAAGGAAATGCATGACCCACCCAACATCTTGGTACTCACGTACTTGGTATTGAAATGAAAAAAGAAATAAAGTTTAAAATTTTGACCACTTTATTTATTGTGCGTTTTTTTTCCAAAACTGTTTTTTTTTTCCAGTCCTTACATGGTATGTTGGATGTACCCATTTCATTTCAGAGTAAGACAGCAATGTAAAGCACACCAAAGAGTAAGATTGTTCAGGCTTGGAAATGCTAGTAAGCTTCACCTAATGCTGTGTTAACCTTGTGAAATGAAAGACGTCCCTCTGCCCCACACTGTTTGAGCTGTGAATGCATTTTCAGAAATATACCTACATGCTAATTCAGTTTAGGAGAATGATGATAGTGAAAACCCCTGAGAAGTCTCCTCCTGCTTCCCATTGCCATGTCCAAAATATTACTGTAAGCAGAAGGAGAATCAAGCCCTGCTAGTCTAGCTTGCACAACGCTTAATTGGATCCAGTCACCACTGCAACAGCAGTCATGGTTAGAGCAAAAACTACATCCTTAACTATCTTCCAGTGGCAACAAAGTCTGCAATGAGCATGTAGGCAGATTTTTGTCATGTGTTACACAAGTACACAAGCACAAATATGGCATAAATCTGGATGTGCATATGAGAATTTGGTTTGAAAGCAAGACCCCTACAGAAAGCCTGTTAGGAAATAACCCTGAGAAAACACTGGAGAGCCACAGTCTTCCCTCTGCCAAAAAAAGCTGTTAAGAAATACTGCCTCAAAATCAAAAATTGTACTGAATGAGCAAGGGAGTAGTTGAAGGAAAACCAGCTGATGAAGGGAACATTCTCCACCCCCTTTGATGCTCATGCACACACACGCACATATGCAGACTGCTGTCTTTTGCAAGAATTACAGATTCCTGACTGTAGATGTCAAGCAAAGCCATGGTAACACACTGCACAAGTTCTGAATGGTGTAATTTACCTCTCTTTGTACCATGATGAGCAAGTCTGTCCATTACAACAATTACTCGTTTTACTTAGTGCATTTTAAGCCCTTGGCATGACTTCAATGTGATTTTAGTATGATTGCATGTGCAAGAAAGCAAATCCCTACTGAGCCAACTTCTGAACTCCATGTCCTGAAACCACTGTGAATTTTGTTTGAGCAAAGGATTTCAGCATTTGGCTCCAATGAAAACAAGCTTTTGGAACAACACAGGCTGGCCTCAGCACCACTAGTCGAACCAGTGATCTCCCATGCAGGTTCTGTTCCACTCCAGGCCACAGTTCCAGCACCATTCAAATCTGCACTGAGGGCGAGGACATTTCATGTGCATGCAGCCACCTGCAAAATAGCAACAGAATGGCTTTGGTACTTGGCAAACACTTAGAGATGTTAATCAACAATTAAGAGTGTTGAAATAAACTTTCTTAGCCATTCGTTTACTAACCAGGTAGAAGAGTTAATAACAAACCTGAAAAATATTATTTGTTGGGCTTTCTAAAACCTTATACTCTCTCTCTTGTTGGGGTATAATATGCTGGGCTCACTTCAGGGACTGCAGGAGTACAAGGAACTTAGAAGTGACTGTGCCAGGGATAGGGAAAAGAGATGACAGTCTGTGGCCTCTCAAAGCAGTCATGGATGTGTCTGGTCAATGATATTCTACCCTAGTTCAGCTGTGAGCCAGACATAGGACAGAATTCAGTTCTTTTTTGAATTTGGATTCAACAACTGAGAGATTTGCAAAGAGAATAAATCAAGAAATACAGACTTTGGTGGCCGACAGCTGATTATATAAAAATGACATTAGTAATTTCAATTGATTTGACCTTCTTAGTATCTGAAGCAGCCTTTTGATCACATGAATATTTCCTGTATTTTCGGTTTGTTACTTGCTCATACTGTGAGAGCAGCTTTAATCTCTCTGCTCACAACCTTGATCAAATGTTTATTCTGTAATATATAAAATATTAACATTGTCAAAGGTCATTACAGAAATATACTTCAAATGGAAATTATGTTGCTTACTACACAAAGAGAGCTCTTGTATAATTCAAACTGAAAGAAAAGCATGGAGTATGAAAAAATGCTGAAGTGTCATCTTGCTTTGACTCCAGATGGTGATAGGAGGTACAGGGAGTATGTGTTCCCTACTGTATGACCTACTATCCTTGCACCACCCTTTTTTATACATGCTACTCCAGAATGATTCTCAGAAGGTAAAACCAGTAGGAGATGGAAGAAGTGGTTTGTTAAAATAGGCCTGTCTGCTTCATCTGACAAAGAGAGGAAACTAGCTGTGATGGCCAGGTCTATTCATCAGTTTATATCTTTGTGCAAGAGATGCAACTTGCCAAACATTTTAACTTTATTTAAATGTAAGTGTATCAGTGGCCAGCCTCCATGTTACACTTAAGGTTTAGAGCAAATCTTCTCTTACAATTTGTATTCAGTCATTAGTGGGTAAAACACTCTCAGTCCTGGCGCAGGAACCAAACCTCAATAGACACTCTCTGTCAAACGTGTGCTCTACCTGCTAAGCTACGTAAATCAAGTTACTCTCTGCGACCTGGCAGCTGAGATCAGCAGATCAGAGTGGAAAGTGCCTCAAGCAATGTGGTCTGTAGCTTTGTGAGTACAGCAGTCCTCTGAGAGTCATGGATGTGTGTTTAAACACACTCAGACTGGGAGCCGAGCTGTGGGAAAGTGTTTTACTCTTTCACTTTGGCTATTACAGAAAAGTTATTGGCATACTGAAGTATTCAACAATGCCTATAGCTATACGGGCCATGATAGAAAAGCTATTGACATAAAGGAATATAGGCTATCCTAGGTAAGTTATGGCATTGTCACTGTCCTTTGTCAAAGACAGTGTCCACAGAAGCATTTGGGGAGGGAAGACAGAATTATTCTCGTTTGTAGTCCGTGTACTCCTCGCAAACGAAGACTGTTGGCAGACTCTGGTGTACAGGTGTCAGCCTCTTGAGACCAGCTGTACTTAGGCAGAAGTACAGTGCTCCTTTCTGTTTACAAATGTCAGCCTAGAAGCTGGCAAGTGCAGTAGCCACAACCAGAGAAGAAAGAGCGCTGTACTTCTAAAGCTTCACACCTTAATTCACATAATTACAGACTCACAGAGCTGGGAAGGTACCTTTGCAGATCATCTGGTCCAGCCCTCCTCTTCTCAAATCAAGGCCACCTAAAGTATCACAATCAGGGTTGCACCCACTTGGGTTTTGAATGTGTCCCAGGATAGACACTCCTTCTGGGCAACCTGTTCCAGTCTTCAACTACTCTCACAAAAAAAAAGCTTTTTTGTATATTTAAATGGAATTTCCTGTGATTCGGTTTGTGCCCATTGCCTTCTGTGCTTTCAGTGGGCACCACTTAAAAAACAATGAGCTTTGTCTCTGTCTTTTCTGCTTCTCCCATCAGGTATTTATTTATCATCTTTGGAGCCCTTCAACGGACCTTCTCCAGTCCATGTCTCTCTTGTAGAGGGGAGCCCAGAACTGGACCCACCACTCTGTATAAGTCTTACCAGTGCTGAACAGAGGGGAAGGGTCACCTCCCTCAACCTGTTGGTGATATTCTTCCTAATGCAGCCCAGGATGCTGTTGGCTCTCTGCTGCAAGGGTACACTGACTAGCTCATGTCCATCTTGTAGTCCACCAGGACAATCAGATTCTTTGCATCAGGTTGGCCCTCAGCTTGCAGTGGTGCATTTGACTTTGTTGAACTTTATGAGGTTTCTCTCAGCCCATTTCCCAGCCTGTCAGGGTCCCTCTGAATGGCAGCATAATCAGCCCACTCCAGTGCGTTGAAACATTTTAGCCTGGTGCTGTGACTTCTGCATTTTGCATTACAAAGCACTGTTCTGGCATGGGGCTGAATATAAGCAAGGAAGGGACTTTTCCTCCTTATTACCCATTTTCAGTAAATATTTTCTTTCATAGATAAAAAGTATAATGGCCTTTATTTCCTTTTTGATACATTGGGGGGTTTTTACAGGCAATTTCCTTAAACATTAGTGGGAGTTGTGTAAATGGTGTCAAATAGGGATATCCTGTTTGTGACTGCCTGTAATATAACAGTAAAGATTCTGTAGCATAGTCTAATAGAAAGCAAAAGTCCTAGCACAGCTTCAAGCCTGACCATAAGTTGGTTTTATTTGGCTATGCACAAACTGTTAAGTACGAATAGTCACAATGATTGTCTGTTTCTAATCCAGTTCAAACTTCTGGTCTCTAGCCTGTTTTACAAGTCTGTAAATAATTTTTTTGATCTACTCCTCTGTTATCTCTCTTCTGCTGCCCACCTTGCTTTAGACACTTTGCCAAATCTTGTCTCACCTTCCCACTCTTGAATTCATACATTCTTTCATTCTGCTTCTTGTGCTTGAAGAATTCTCCCACTTTCCATCTGCCTTCTCCTCTTCCATCAAAGCTCAATTTTTAGGATTTTGTCCTATTTCCTCCTCAGTAATATTTCTGTGGTATCACTTTGCCTGAAGTGTTCTCTCCTTGCAGTTTATATTGTCTTATTTTGGCATTTTCAGCGTCTCATTTGAATAAGTGATGCCACAAAACTGAGAAGCATCCTTTATACTTAAAATCTGTGTAATGTTTATGGAGTAATTGTAAGGTATTTTGATAAATTAACATAAATACAACTAAACCTTGGAACAGCACGAACCTATAGGGTGTAGCTTATTTAGTATTCCTGTTGCCATTTTAACCACCCCAGTGCCAACAGATTAGTTTTCTACTTATTCAGTAAGCATTGATTAGTGCAACCACTTTGTCAGGGCTCTTATTTATTCCTCTGACTCTGGGCATGTCACTGGGTTAAGATCAATTTCATCTAAATTCAGCTACATACTGTGGTAGACATCTGCAGCAGGACTAGTTCTCCACGCCCCACTTTCAGGTGTGATTCTTGTGGCCTACATTAGATACATGTTCTGTTTTGTCATGAAATGAGTTTTCCCTTTACAAATGTCTATTTTTTCCACTGACAACGGAAAATCTAGACAACTAGCTGGACATTCAGTCATACGAACACTACATCAAATGTCTCTCTGTGCCTCATTTCCCCTAGCTATAAAATAGCCTGGCATTTTGTGAGGTTTAATTAGTGGCTTTATTACTAAATAATTTAGATTTAGTGATTACTAGATAATTTAGATAAAGTGACAGTGGGAAGATTCAAGCTCTGTGTGCTCTCTCTCGAATAATAGTGTGCATATGTACACATGCATATTCACACATTTGTATTGTAAATATAATTTTTAAATACTGTTAAGTATGAGATATCTAATATATTTACCATTTTTTTCTACTGGAATATTGCAGCTGGGACATGGCTTGGTTGTCTTCTTGATTGTTTCTCTAGATGCCTCTTCCCATCGAGCTTGCATTGCTGCATGTTCATCAACTACATATCCCTGCAAAGAGAGAGTAAAAACACCCGTGGGCACAACGCTGCTTTGGGACGTGATGTCTACACTGAAGTGATAACTATTTACCCACAGAGAAGATGAAAAACTTTGTGAGAGATGCAGAATTTTTGCTTCAGAATGCAAACTTATTTCCTCGCCGTGTGCACAACACGGGTATGGGGTTAGATCCCGGGCTGCAGCAGGGCCAGGGGAGCTGCAGCTGGAGTGTGAGCCATCCTGGGGGTCCTTCCTACACCCCGCTGCAGCACCAGCTGCCTCCTCCCCACTGCTCCCTGCCCCAGGGGGCAGGCAAAGCCCTGGCAGGAGGACGCAGGGGCATCAGGCTGTGCTGCCAACGTGCAAAAACAGGTAAAGCAAAAGGCAAAGCCAGGCAGGAGTCAGACAAACTTGGCTGAGACATGACGTTAGACACTGTGGGTTTGATTCTGCTTCAGGGATTAAAGCTCTTCCTGTAAGAAAAGCAAAAACACCAGCGCAACGCATGATAATGCAGAATGGTGGGGTCCCTGGAAGCAAAACGTTTTTCATAGTACAGCATACTGCTTTGTTTTGGAGGTCTAGATTTCATTCAAACATAAATCTATATACATGTAAGAAGCCTTAAGGGAGACAAAGAAAAAAACCAAAAAATTTGGAGAAAAAGTAAGAAAACTCAAGCCTGTGAACAATGAAAGCAAGTAGCTCCCTAGATAGAGTAACACAGATGGAAAAAGTCATTGTGAAGAGTATTTTAAAAGGGACTCCTGTGTTTGTCCTATTTATGACTGGGACAAAATTACGTAATCTACACAAGTGTCCTACTTGGCAATTTCCTACCTACAATGATAGTACAAGGACAAAAGAGGTGGCAATGCCTTGGGTCATTTCTATAACACAAAGTCGGTAACTATGTAAACAGCAACTGTAAATCATGTATGTAGGTTCCAGCTTTTAGGTTCTGCTCTCTCCACTTGTGTATATTTTTCAAGCATGTGGGAAAACAATGAGCTCAAACTAAATAATATAACTTGTAAAAATTCCCATAACTTCTTTGTGTATACCTTCTACATTGTAGCCAGTTATATGGACAGACTTTAAATATTTACTTACCTTGATATTTTTAAAAATATATTTATTTCTAATAAGACAGAAAAATGAAACTGGCCCAATTTTCAAACATGTAACACAACCACAACTTCTCTTGATTTCTGTTCAGCTCATACTGATAAAAATCTGTGAGTCATTGCATTGTCAGTGAGTAAGACCTAGATTTTATTTCTTGGCTGAAGTCACCTGAGTTAAAATGGAATAACAAAGTGCAACATCAGGAGAAATGAGTTTCCAGCTCATCTGGTGGCCATTACAACCCGTGTCTTAAAAAAAACCAAACAGGCTTTTTAATCAGGAAAACTGACAAATGTGTTTATGGTATTATTTCTTTTACTTTACTAACTACAGGAGTCTTCTCAACCCTTGAATCCCTTTTGCCGCTCTCCACTTAATATTCTCCCATTTACTAACATTTTTGATACAGAGGTGACAAAAATGAACAAAGTCTTCTCAGCTGTATCCTAGAAATGACTCTTACTTTTCACTCTCTGCTTGTGGAGAGGAAACTTGGCCCTGCACTCTGCTGGATTATTCAGCAATTTGGCAAAAGGATGACCTTTATACAATGGCACATTAGTAAGACCTGGGAAATAGAAAAAGCTGCTTAGGCTAATAGCAAAGAACATAATCTAGTATTGATCCTGCAACACCTTGATCTTTAAGGAAGGATGTCTTTAGCAAGCAATCTGAGCAAACTCAGAGAGGCCTACACACAAGATGGGGATAGTGGAGTATGCCTGACCTGGGCCTCAGTTTGCCCAATGACAGACAGAATATGATAGTAATTTCATCTCATTGTCATGGGAATTAATTACTTAACATCCATACAGGTGATTCCCAATGAAAATCACTACAGCAGTGACAAAACGTTGCTATTATTTTCAAAGTAAAGAAATACTTCTGGGCTTCCACTCTCACATAAGAATCCCCAAAGTATTTCTAGTTTTTGTAGTCTACCCAGAAGAGCTTCACAATGTCTCTGTTTTCCCCAAATAGTCCAAATCCAAAATGTGTGGTTCAGTATTTGGAAACATGCTTTTTCCCATCTCCATGCCTTTGTCATGCCCTAAATAGCAAATGACACTGAGGCAAAACTTCACATGCCAAATTGCCAATTTGATTTGTATAAAGATATTTGATCTTAGTTCTGAAAACAAACATAAACTTGGGAGAGCTCAGGATTATCTAAATTAAACAACTTCAAACCACACATATGCAATTCACCAAGAAAGAACAAATTGCTGAAAACAGCAGAGTGAATTATTATATGAGTACTTTCCAATGGAAAATTTCTAGCATGAAATAGATGAAGCAGTATGATATTTTCAGCCCACTAGAGCCGAAACATCCCTCCTATGCCTATTCTTGCTGAATGCTAAGTTAAAAACTTCCTCCTGCAGGAAGCAAGTGCAGAGTAATGGTAAAGAAATCATACCACGCTGATCTTTAAGCCTCCAGTGTTCACGTGCTCTGTTTAGTGCTCCACATACAATGACTACAAGCACGCATATATTTATCCTCATTTTTTTCCTTAAACAGCAAAGGAAAGGTGTATGGCAGTTCTCCATTACTGGTGTCTATTTAAATCATGCTCTTTCATCCTAGACTAGCAAACCTAATCTCCTTGACAATTGCTTAGATAGCAGAGCAGTCTATCAAGCAGAGGTGGCTCTCACTTTATTTGGCCTGCCTGGTCTTGGATAGGGAGTTCAGAGATGCCCCAGGCTTTGATCACATGTCAGTTTGCTGAGGACAGGAGACTTTGATTACCTGTGATGCTGACCCTACACAATGTCCTCTGTTTCCTCAGTTACTACAGAATATTTGTCCCAGCACTAGTGAAAAGCTATTAGATTTCATCCATGCCTCTTTATGAATATGTTTTTTGATACTCAACCGTGCTGCACATCATGACCAAGAAATGAATACCCATAAATAACAGGAACCTACATTTTTCAACATCCCCTCTGCAATATTGCCTTAGTAAAACAGGGGAAAAAGTCTGCCTTGTTGCTTCTGGGTCACACTGAAGGACATAGATTTACTTCTACTCTTTTTCTAAACAAAGTCTTTTGGAAAAACTAATGGGGGTAAAGAGACCACAGAGCCTGCTGAGCACTATACTGCAATACAAGAACATGTACATGGAAAGCTTTTTATGTAGTTAATCAATACCAGGCAGCACTGGAAAAAAATCCTTCAGAGACAGCATCTTGAAATAGAAATAAAGTGTTCTTAAAACAGCATCTCAATCAGGTAATGGGGCACACAACGACTTGTCAGTAGAACTACATAAAATAAACTATGTGTTCACAATCAGCAACTAAGCAGCACCATTCAGATTGAAAACATTTATCACAAAACTTCTTGTTCAAAATACTGCAAGCATTAAATATATCGTGTTAAGTTCCAATACCCACTGCATTGTATAAATGTCTTATGTAAGTACACTTCTTTTATGAACATGGTTGTTTTACCTAGCACAGACAAAATCTGAAAACTGGAGATCCTTGATTCAGAACAGAGTATGAAGCTTGTTTCAGAGTACCATGTGAAGCTTAACATCATGTGGTGCTTAGCTTCAGTTAATGTAATTTCTGGACTTCTGCTTGTTTGCTCTTTGTGCTTAATTCCTTTCTGGTAAGCAAAAAAGCTGGTCATGCATAGATTTAAAGAATGTATACTTGTGCAGCTCCCTTTAAATCAGAAATACTTTTCCTTTTGCTCAGAAATGCTTGGTATTAATTTTCCTTGAGAATTTTTCTTTTTAACAAAGAAATAGAAATATATGAAATTGTGACTTTGTGAAATGCAGTTTTTAAAAGGCTCAGGTGTCTCATTTTCTAGCATGAATTGGGAAAACAACTATGGATATTTGAAAGTGTTTGAAAGGAAAACAAAGAATAATTCATTGTATACAAAGCCATGCCAAACTCACCATAACATTTGAAATTAACACAGCCTACTAATTATTTTGGGCTAGAGCTTTAAGAAAAAACAGCCTCATCTGTTGAAGCCTGATCTACAAGGGATGGTGGCAGAAGAACTTAAATCTCTTTTGTTTTCTCAGCTTCTACTGGGCTGTTTTATGAACATGTTCACATGAATTAACCTCCTGTTGTGTTTAGTGGTGCCTTTTACTTCAGTTGTGGGGGGACAAAAAAATAGTAGATGTCTAGGACAAAAGACAGGCTAGAAGGGCTTTAAAAATGCATTCTTTGAGGAACTTGAGTCAAAGTCTCACAAAGCATGCATCGCTATGGGACTAGTGTTCCACAGGGGAAAGACTTGGGCTAATCAAAACACTAAAATATGGCTATAGATAAGGAATAGGAAAGACATCCATCAATGGTAATATGTTTCCCACACAGGAAAAATAGAGATGCCAGTACCACAGTGATCCAGTTAAATACACATGAAGCAGCTTTGTGTGAGCCAGTTTGTCTGGTGTGCCTAGGGAATTCTGCTGTAGAAAAAGAGTTGCTTTGTGATGACAGCAACTAGCTAAAATCAAAGTGATACACACAGGGTATTGGGTCTGATACAAAACGAAGGACTTTCACTAAATAAAATCAGAGCACTCTGGATTGGTGGTACTGCACATCAAGGTTCTTACTGTGCACGTTGGGGCCGTTCATATCATTGTGAATTAAATTCAGGTAGCCAGCAAATATTGAATTTACACTGCTCCAAAGCAGAAAATCTAATGTACACAGGTTATTCCTGTATCACTGTTTTCCATGAGTGGAATAAAGAACATGCCTTCTCCTGTAAGTGGCAACACAGCTGCAAAGGACTGTCAGCTTAACCTCATAAACAAAAGTGGCCTGTCACATCTTTTTCCTTTATTGCTGCCAAAATAGGAAAGTTAAAATTCTCTTTCTACAGTTTCCGTCTATTTCTCACTAGACAGAAAGCTAAGACCTATTTTCAGATTTTCTTCAGTGCATCTTCATTTATAACATAGAGATTAATTTTACAGGACATTTCCCTGTTATAGTTATTTTTCTTGTTCCTTTAATTAGGCATCTGTGGGTTGAAATGTCCTGTGCTTGGCATTGTGAATATACCAGCTACTAAACCCCGAAGCCTCAGTTTTTGTTTTGTTTAAGATATTTTAGAAATCAAGCTAGATGTGCCATTTTTTGTACAGCCATGTTTTATTTAACTTTTTAAATTTATCTGATAGAAAAAAGAAAATCAATGGTCTAATAATAGATGTTCCACATTTCATACTGTGACTCAGGACTCATTGAAAGATGTTATTAATGATAAACCTCTTCAGTAGCTTTTCCTTTCACTAAAATGCAGTGAAATAATTCATGGGTTTTGTGGTCAGCATTTACTATTTATCATTTTGATTAATTCCTCTTTTTTTTTTTTTGGTAGAGAAAGACGTTTCCATAGAAATACTGTGTTCCTCATTATAACTCTTGCCTGTAGTACACCATCTCAAATACCTCGCCTTCTGTTTTCCACTGTCCTAAAGGCAGTAAGGACAGTTTGCTGGAATAGTGAAGGAACAATTCTGAAAGTGATATTTGCAATATTTAGAGCATAAACACAAAATGCTGGTAACAAAGAACTGATTCAGAAGGTCATATAACTGGGAAGTTCAACACAATATACATGTTGAACAATGAACAACTCGTCCTTCACTGAAGGTTCAAGCAAAAAAAAGGACCTTGCTTCTTCCTTCATACAGTAAGTCAGGAGATATATGCAGTTCCATAATTTTGTCAGCATTAGGTGTTTCTGTTACAATTTAACATGCACATCATTGCATAGTTTTTCAACTCCACAGCAATACTGTAAGAAATACATCTTACCAAGCCTGACTTTATGAAGTGTTAGCTAAAAAAAATATTACATATCTTAGCATTACAATAATTCAGCTAAGAATATTTTGAAAGCTCCTGTATTTGGGAATTCCACATCAAAATCCAGTTCTGAAATATCTTGTGCTCTCAGTGGTCCAATATATTCTGATGCATAACTACAGCAAACCACCACCTCCATAGAGAACAGCCTTCACAACCCTACATCCTTGCTGGGAATTTACAGGCACAGGAGATTAGACAGATGTTCAGTGGATGGAAAGGGAAACCTGGCAAGCAATGTCTGTGTATTTTTCACCACCTGCTGGCAACTTCGGAGACCTGCATGCATGAGGCAACGGTAGGAAAAGACAGGCTGGAGGCTCCCCTGCAGCCCAAGTGAGCTGGGAGCTTTTCCAGGAATGACAGTACCAGGGTGCCAGGTTAAGTGGCTTTCCTGGCTGTGTGTGCACACATGGGTGTGCTTTTACGCCCCACCCGTGCAGCAGAAAGCACTGCTCAGAAGTGATCAAAAGGGTCTGCTTCAGAGCTGAGCATTTGACTGAGATAGATTTGAGCCCAGAAACTATGGTTGGGGTGGCAGTCAGGGGCCAGGTGGCATGTGCTGCTGAAGAGGATCAGGTCTGCACTGGCTCAGCTGAGGCACGGTACCGCTTCTGGTTTGGTCTGATGGATTCCTGTGCTGACAGATCAGGGCAAGTTTTACACTACCAGTGGCAGAACAGCAGAGTTAGTATCTGGACCCTGCATTAGCTGCCCATGTACTGTAAGGACTGGGTCCAAAATAACAAATAGCTGAGGTTTGATTGGAAGGTGGGAGGTTTGGAGGTAGGCTTTGGGATTTGGGTGACCAACACTTCCAGCTTAAGGTGACAGCCAGGACAGGCAGCATCCCACAGGCGTGCGGTGGAGTTGAAGTTAAGTTTTAGAGCGCTAGCTAAACAATTACCTGGAAATAGATTGTAGATGAAGGCTTAGAACATATAGCTTTGTGGCTCAGTAAAACTGCAGTTGCTATTTCTTGCAAAAGGCCAAAACCTTTGTGCCAACCCAGCATCACAGGCCTAAGGACCCATCAGACTTCATCTGGACTTGAGTCAGCCTGCCTAGAGATTTGGTTTAGTAAGTGACAGCAATTATCTAATGACCAGGTGACTACTACCTAATTTGCTTTTGTATAGTGTAATTTTGTAGTTTAACAATGTTGCATCTGTTTTTGTAACTAACAGGCAGCAATGACAAGTATAGGTATAAAGGGCAGAACGAACTGTCTCTGATTCCACAGCAAAATGCGATGCAGAGGAGTAAAGGCATGGGATGATAGCAGAGGCCTTGAAAACACAGGCAGAGGATGATATGGGAGGCCCTGCTGCTATAAACAACTCTCAGTGGTTGGTTAGCCCAAAGTATCCTTGAGAGCTGGGTAAAAACAGCCTTAAGGATTAAAAAAAAGAGAACAAAGATATAACTGACTTAGGTAAAACACACCACAGATGGTAAATTTGAACGTATCATTGACTTGCAGACCAGTGAAGGAAATGAAGGAAGTGTTAACAAACTTATAAAAGTGACCCCAAGCAGAACATACAGTGAGAAAGGAAAAAAAACCAAACAGTATCAACATCACACTCCTCCTGGTAAAGGACTCCCTAAGCCAGCCCATTCTAGGCTGAAGTCTTCGAGTTTAGATCCCAGAGAGGTAGTGGAAGGTTAGACCTAACACCAGAGAAATGGGTCTTAACAGAAAGTTTGCATATATGCTATTCTAATTATATATAATTTATACCATTTATATATAATAAGTGCTAGTGCTATTGTGAATGGACTAAAAATAGTTCTTTCATTAGCTTCCTAAGACTTTGATAAACCTAACAATTTTTTTACTTTGCATATACAATAAACCCGATCTGAAATGAACACCTTTATCAGGTAATGTAGTAAAATGATGGAAATTCACGCAACTTATTCTGTAACCTGTGTGCAAGAAATTAGTAACAATTTGTAGCTGCCCCAGCAGACAAAGATACATATTTAGTGATGGATTTTGCTGGATTGCCTGGTTTTCAGGGCTGGGGTTGCTAGAACTAGCTGGAATTAAGGTTTGGACTAAGACCAAATAGGGCCTGACAGGATTTCTAAGGAGCTTGTGTTGCAGGATGAAGCAGAAGAGGCCACTGGACAAGCTTTAAGACTTCAGCCACCCATGGGCATTTTATCTAGGCTTAGGTTTAGAGCTGTTGCTGGCCTAGGGTTAACAGTGAAGTTTGTTCAAATGAGATGAACTAGATTTATGTCTGGGTCCTACAAAGTCTGCCTAGTCTGGATTTGTGGGATGAATTAGATGTCAGATGTTCTTTTAGGTTCAAGCTTTTAAATGCACGTTATTGAAGGGATTTGTGTACAGCTGTACTATAGAAACTGATCATGATGTTTCATTTATTCTCTTTACTATATTCACAGCAACCTCTGAAAAAGCAAACTTGCTAAAAAGCTTTTACCTTTTATAACCACATTCTCATTGGCTTGGCAGAACAAGATAATCTGCAGCTAAAATCATCTTGGGCAAACTTTGTCCATAGAACCATCTCTAAAACACACCTCTCTATAATGCATTTCATCCAGTTTGTGTAACATTTTTCCCCAAAACATATATGTCTCTGTGCCCCACATTCTATTAATTTATTTACATATGCACCACCTTTACATCAGTGTCATTGCTATTGCTATGAGATTACCTTGCAGGTTATCAACATGCCCAGCATCATAACAGTCCTGGCAGCTACTCTGTACATGTTCACATCTAATATGGGGGCACATTTTATTGTTCAGTTGCTAGTGAGCAAGAAGGTGCATTATTTATGTGGTAAAAAAACCAAACCAAACAAAAACCAACAAAACAAAACAAAACAAACAAACAAACACAACAACAACAAAACAACAACAACAAAAAAACAAAACCAAAACCAAACAAACACAACACTGGAAAGATTTTGTGCTAGGAAAGCTAGTCTAATTTTAAGCTGGGGACTTAGAGAGGAAGCTTGTTTATGGCTAGATTCCCCATCAGCATAGACTGTCTATGGGTGAGATGAAAAGGGGACAGAAAACTTGGGTTTGTGGTGCACATAGCAGTGACTCCATGGTTATTTCTAAATCTAAATCTAAATCTAAATCTACTGAAGTCACTTTTACTGTGCCGTTGATACCATCATGCACACTGCCTTTTAATCCATCAAATATGATTAAATCTCTCTTCCCAAACTTCAAACAGCTCCAGGAAGCTGCAATGTTTTTAAAAGAAAGCTTCCCAATTAACGTTGCCGCAGATAGATTTTATTTTCCTTGCAATGATGTAACTTACATACTAAGATGTGAAACTATCAGCTCTGTACCAGTAAATGCTTAAGATGAGCTGTCAGTAGTCTATCAGGGCTAAAAATGCAATTTTATCCATCCAAATGGACGATGTAATGTCTGCATAGATCTGAAAGATCATGATATAGCAGTATTTAAAGCTAGGCTATTCTCTGCCTGCCTGCTTCTACCCCAAGCAGCAGGCAATGGTCTCTAGCTTCCCACTATTATGAGGCCCAAACCCCTTTATTTCTAGTAGCCCTAAGCACCACATGAGGAATTTGCTTTGTCCCTCTTGTGCTCTGCAGCCGTGGTTGATCTCTTCCTTCCCCCTGCTAATTGATGCCATTCTCCCCTCACTGCTGCCCTCCCACCCTTCATAGTCCCACCAGTTCCACTCACTTCTCTTGACCTCAGCCTTCCTCCTTACTCCTCCTGACACCTGACAAAGCACAGGCCCCTTTCACCACCACCATTTCTGCTTCCTGGACCTCACAGTTCTCCCAAGTTACCTCACAGGCTTATTCTCTTTCCTATCCCTTCTCCTCCTCTTTCTGGAGTTTCCATTGTATCTCCAATAGGTCACAGTCACTCCCATCAGCTCTTGGCTTTTCACAGCCCCTGTATCAGGCTCTACCTCTCATTCTGAGGATGTCCTCCAAGGCTTCCCAAATTGGTGTCAGGCTTCGAGGGCACTGTCAGTAACACTGCAGCAGGGCCTGTCTCCAGCACCCCACAGCTCTGTCCTGGCCAGCCATGGGCCCACCTTCCATAATCTTTGCCCATCCCTGTCCTCAGGGAGGTGCCAGACCCATGGAGAGCCCCCAGGGAGCTGATGGCCCTTGCAGTCCCCTGGCACACAGGCCCTTTTCAGAGGGCTGCTGTGAGGGCACCACAGCTCTTCCATTTGCCATCATCTTCTGGCTACCCAATTCCTCCACAACAATACTCCTTTTTGGCTTTTCTTCTAGATTTTTTTCACACTCCTCATGCTCCACCATATTAATCTTTATCACGCTAACTGAGGCCCAAACATCCCCACAGAGTTTCCTCTCATACTGGGAACATCAGAGATGTGCAGGCATTTGCAGAAATGTGAAGAAAACAGAAGGTCCTTTCATTACTACAGCCACTAGAGGATAAAAACCAAGAGGAAAGTTTCTCCTCTGCCTGGTTGTGAGAATCATCCATATGTAGACTTTGATTCAGGGCTCAGGGTTCAGACCCCAGCACTTCACACGTATGCTGCACCAGGTCTGGAGAGGAACAGTTTGGTGGCAGCGTGTCTGGTTGGCCCTGAAATGCAAGCAGCAGAAATTGTGACAATAAGATTTGTTTCTAAAATAAATGATGTGGAAAGGATCCAGACAAGAGTCAAAGTGCAGGAGCTCAAGACAACCCTAGCAACTCACCAGCACCGAGGCTTGCCAATTTTAGCTAGCTCTCAGTTTGCCGGCCTGGTTACAGAGAGCGAGGGGAACATTCCTTCAGTGGCACATCACCACCTTGTGGAAAAGTTTAGTTAGTGCAGCTCTCTTAGTTTCTAGGAAAAGAAGGCTGAACTAAGTCAATTTCAGCTTAAGTTGGAGTCTAAATGAATTTTGGATAGTCTATGGTCTTGTCTATACTGGGTAACTAATTTGCATAGCTGCAAGAATTCTTCTGGCACTATCATTTAGCTATTCTGGAACAGCTCTTTGAGGGTAGAAGAAATTTTTCAGGAACAGCAACAATGTTCACATTACACTGGAACAGCAAAAGTAATCAATTTCTCTAAGTTAACGTGTCTAGTTGGATGCAATTCAAGTGTTGAGATAGTGGATCATATGGATGAAGTGCTCCCATTATGATCAGGAGAAGCTAAGGCAATATGGAAATATTTAAAATAAACCACTTCTTCTATGGTATTCTAATTTTTTTCTGGCACACCTTTATCTCTGCCCTAGAGCATGAAAATTGCACGAACTCTAACTTCCACAGAGCCAGTGTTATTGAAGTAATTTGTAAGATGCCATGATGATTTTCAGTATTCTAGGCAAAACTCTAGGCATAAATAGCTTAATGTATGTAGGACTCACTGTTCATGTTGAGATGTATTCAAGTTCTAGCTCTGTTTAATTCAGGTAGGACATAAAGCCTTACTTTACGAGTCTGTTGGATACTTTAAGTATCACTCAATGTCTCTGTTGAAGTTCCATTGATTTTACATAATGTGAATGGGAGCTGGAAATCTAGTAAGGCTACTGCAAAAGAAAGGAGATTGTTCTTCATGGAGGGTAGTTAAGATGCAAAATCTCCTTGTATATGTATGGCTTCAAAAAAGGGGGTTGCACAAATTCATGAAATAAAATTTTGCTGATAGCTGCTAAACAAAAACATACAACATCTGAATTATAAACCACTACAGGCTGGGAAAGTAGTTGGATTTTGGGTCTCATACAGTACACAAGTTCCAGCGTACCAGAAGCAGATACCCTGACTGATTATTAGGACACAAGCTATTTAGTTCTGTCTCAAGTACAAATTTTTTTTGTAAATTAGAAGAGCTTCACTAAAAGAAAGGGCTTCACTGTAGAGAAGAATCATTACACAGGTCACAGCCTAGTGCTGTTTCTCCAAAGTATGGCAAATGAACTGCTTCATGGTAGCACATGACAAAGGTTCCCAGTAAGTCTCCAGTTCCCTCCTAGTCTCTGTGCTCAGAGTGAGAGGCCCCAAAAGCTAGCCTCAGATAGGGCCTGCTTGCAGGCACTGACAGGAGCTGGGCATGCCTCCCTGAGAGCTGCCCGGCCACAAGTCCCCACCAGCACCCGCCCATGAACCTGCATCTACCGTGTTGGACTGTGTGTGGGCTCAGGGTCTGAGTTTCCTCTTAGCATCAAACATCCCAGATGTCTGAATATCAGTTTTCTTCTTTCTAGGAATGTATCCTGGTCATCAAGCTGTGAGATATCTAGGGGGTATCTCTCCTGGTTTTACGCTTTCTCTCTTTTTTTCCTAATTGGAAAGGCTTTTTTTTTTTTTTTTTTTGAATTGGAGAGCAAGGAAATTTGAATCTCAAACAAAGAGAAACTCCAGGAGAGAAAAACTATTTCCTGTCCACATCTATAGCTACAATAGCTACAAAATTATAGAGCAGCCTAGAATAATTATCACCTAACAGCTTCCAGCATAGGCAATTTATTTTTTATTTCTCTAAGTGAAAACATAAACTATCAACAGCACTTTCTACATAGGCTGTACAAACCCCCTGTTATTCAGTTCAAACCCACATGATTTCCTGACTGGTGCATTGAAAATAAGCTGAAAGGCAGCAAGGCTACAGAAAGCCTTTCAAAAGTGTTCACGCTGAATAGGGACAACCCCAAAACCCCATGAGAAGGCTTTTTCTTTATCAACTGATGGCAGGGCCCTGTGTGTTGCTGACAGAACTCAGCTACTCCATCAATCAAAGTGACTGAAATCCACCACAAAGCCAATTCGGCAACTCTGACGGCTGGAGTAATTCAGCATGAACGTAATTGCTTTTACTTAGGATTATAATTAGGACCCATTTGACAAATGTTGCTCTAGCTGGGCCAGGGATAATGATCAGGAAGTAATGAGTTGTGGGACCCCTACCTTCTGGGCCATGGCTCCCTGCATGCCGAGGAGAGGGCTGCATTCCCCTTCATGGTATTCTTCTTTACATTCACGGCAGAACACAAACTGGAAAACAAACCAAAGCATACAAGTCATAAAAACACATTAGGGATATAGACAGCAGGTTACAATCATGAAGAGTCATACAGCAGATGATCTCTTGCCCTTCCTCATCCCATTAAATTCCCATAATCCTCCTAATTGTGCATCTAATTATACACTCTGATCATTAACGTAACAATTTTGCTGTTATTATTATACATTTAATCAGTAAAGTAACATAAATGCCATTATTAAATATGAGATTTTGCTACATGGTCCATTTAGGGACATAAAGTCAGATTTGATACTTTTGGGGGTGTTCCTCTTACAGTGAAATCTGTTTATACAAGAAGGGTACTGGCTGAAACAGAAAAGCAGTTCTGCTTTATAGTGTTGGCTAATGGAAATAGTCTATTCATAGTTCTGAATCAAATCCATTCTCTGTGGAAAACTATTGCTGACTTTACTAGAGGATGATCCCTTTGTATAGGTCATATGAAATCCCATTTTCTAGAAAATGATATCCTTGCCATAGACTTTTATTGAATAGTTTAAAAAGATACACAGAAAGGACACGATGATTGGTTACTTACTATGGGGTTTACTGTACTACCTCTAGACCCTTATTGAATTTCTAGCAATTGCTCTGGTTTCATCTTCCTTAAATGACATTGTTCTTTACATAAGGCTTCATTGAAGAGGAAGATCTTTTGCATATGAGCAAAACAATTGTCCCTACCTCAATCTGAGCTGCAACTGCCACCTAAACTGGTTCATATGTATCATTTGATGCCTTATTTTAAACTCTAAAATGAAGATATCTGTCTTGACATGTGTCAAAATCTTTGACCCATCAACACTGTATTAAATTTTGTGACCTTGCTGGTAAGGGGAAAAGTCAATAATGTAAAATGGAACTCTTTTATGCTGTTTTAAAGCTATGCTGTCTTGATGCAACACCAGACTCTGAAAGATCTCTCAGTGGTAAGTCATTGTGACTGGCATTATAAGCAAGACTGATAAAACAGCCTTGATTTTTAGATACAGAGCTGCATTCACACATAATGAATAAAGGATATCAGGAGAACATGACACTGGAACATTTGTCCGCCACAAATTCCAGCATTTGCAATTTCATTTTGAACTCTTTTAACCTGTATTGTCACTTTTCTAAGAAGCACTGAAAATCCTATTTCATTGTCATGCTAAGAAACTGCACTTTTATGAAAAGAAGCATCATGCAAGTCCAAAAGGATTGATCCTGTTATTCAGAAAGTCAGGGAAATCTGGAGTGCAAGAGTGGAGTGAGTGTTCTAACTTCCAGAGATCCAAACCTAATCACTTATTGGCTTTCTCCTCACTTCTCTCCACTATTTTGACAGTGAATTAAAATGTTTTATTTTACTTTAACTAACACTAATTTGTTAATTCACTTGTTAGCAAACAGCTTAACAATGAAGGCACTTTTACGAGGTGTGTTGTGTGGGAGGCTGCATTATTGTCATAGAACACCATTTAAATACAACAACAATTTGCACTGCATTAGTGGTCAAAAGTTTCAGCCATGTTCAACACCACTCAAACACACATAGAGGGGTAGTCTGCCTGGATACCTACTATCTCAGAGACTTATTATCCCTTAACAACTAAGCTTTTACTTTATTTCCTACTATGTCTCTATTGTTTTTCCTTCATGAATTTATTTCCTTATCAACACATCTGGCTGAAAACATTTGTCTGAAAGGGTTTTGTATATACACTTGCTTTATCACCACCTTACCACACAATGCCTCAGCTTGCTTTCCTTGCTTCAGTCTCTCCCACTTTTCTCATGCAACCACAGTTTTAAACCTTTCATAAACACTGAAAAAGGGCAAATACAGGAGCAAGAAGAAAACCCCAGGACATATATTTTGCACAGACATTCTGGCTGCCTCACAATGTGGTTTATGCGGTGTTGCTATTTATTAAAATAATAAAATCCCTGAACTCATGCCATATTATTTAAAGATGTGAAATTCATTTTCTCATTATAAAGTCCACTTTTCATACTTACCTTTGAAATAAAAAAATCCTCCAGACCAACGTTACTAGTGTTTTCCCCATAGAAAACATGCACAAGTCTGTAACTGAGCCTTTCACTAACAATTGTATATCCTGTAAGCAAGTCCAGGAGTGAGACTGCCACATCCTTGTAATGAAACAAAGCCTGATTTTATTTTTTTTATTTTTTTTTTTTGGGTGAGACAGGATACTCTTTTCACATCTTATTAGATAATGGATGAGATGTAAAATCAGTTCTGTGGCAAAAGAACACCCCGGAGGCTGATCAGTTTGTCAGAATAAATAGGCATCTCCCAACAGAAATGCATTAAGCACTCCCTTTTTATGGCAAAGCATGCATCATAAAGAAAAGGCATGTCACTTACCACGAAAGCAGTTTGTGATAGTTTTATTCTTTTTTTATACTCTGACATGAAAAATATGATAAAGTTTCTGTAATAAAATACAGCAGCTGCAAAAATGCTGTCAGTTAACTCATATTTTGTGGCTACATTAATATTGATACAGTTATCTTGTCCTTGGAAAGAAAAGGATTTAAGTTGTTCAGTCAGGATTTAATACTTTTGCATAAATTTAATATTAGTAAGTGTTTAAAATTGCTACAAATACAGTAATTACTAATAATAGTCACACTTTCTTTCTCTTAATTTGCCAAAAAATGACTGACAGAATACTGTGATAATATAAACAGCCTATAAACTTTCTATGTCTTTGTGTATTTAGCACTTACTGTTATTACACTTGAAAGATTCTTTGGCTGGAAAACAACCAACACAAAGAATAAATCCCAAAGGTCCCAAACCTACCCTCTAGGTTTATGCACTGAAAAGAGGATTAGCAGGGAAATCCCCAAAGCACTTAAGGGATTTAGGCACTGGAAATTAATATAACCTGTGTGTGCTATTATAGGCTTTTGAATATCTGTAAAAATGTATGAGATGGGCCTAAGCAGGAATACTGAATTCAAGTGACCTCAGAATAGGAGGTATTAAAAATCTCAACAGAGATCCAGATCCTGTTTTTAAAATCCTCCTTTCTTTAGGATCATTCAAACAAAAGGTCAAATCAGACCAAACTCTGGTCAGCTTCAAACCCCATATGTGACATCTATAGTGCCAAGAGTGACATTGAATAAAAATTAGGATAGTGAAACCAAGCTGTAGTCCCAGTTATTCCTGACTGGCCCATTTATATTGTTTTAAGTGTTTGAAGTCTGCAAGTGGGAGCAGAACGCAGCTCTCTTTTTGCATGTAAGAAAATGAATTTGTCATTTATATGCTATGCTGTTTGGTATTTTTTGAAACAAGATTTTGCCATTTCCTTTTTCACATTTCAAAGATCTGCTTTCCATTGGATTAAGCAACACAGCTCATTCTCTCTCTTGCCTACTGCAAATGCCTTTTCTTTGGTCTATGATAATATCTCTCTATAGTGCTTATAAAATATTACTGTTAAAATTATCTTTCTTCCAACTTCAATACAATACTCCCATTCTTGAATCCCTACACAAAGCTTTAATTCTGAGCTCCCTACTGTTATTTTAAAGTTACTGCTCAACTCAGATATTCCTTTTCCTTTTCATCCTTACCTCCTCCCATGTGTTTCCACAGCAGAATGAAGGCAACGTTGTAGTAGTGGTAGTCATAGCCAAGGTTTAATCTGCAGCACTGTAGGTGCACTGCTTTGGAACTTCTGTGTGAGCTAACAACTCAAGCACATACCTAGATTTCTTAACAGGCTTCTGCAATCCATCTTGAAATCTGGACTGCCACATATTCATTTCTACAATTATCTCTATTAGCTAGACTGAAGACAGACTGGTTTTGATACACGGTTTGTCCAAAGTGGATCTTTGAAACCAGACATTCACAGCTAGATTAAAGACATAGGATGAGAAAAGATGTACTCACACCTCTGGTACAGTGTTTTAATGTCCCTCCGAAATCACCGTTCAAAGTTGTATCCTGACCAGGTTAGCTAGAACCCAGCCCCATTAAAGCCTTTTAGTGATACATTATGAGGATGATTTCCTTACCAAAATATTCTGCAGTTTGAAGTTTTAGAAAAATGAAATTTATTTTCTGCAATTATTTTTTCTTATCAAAATTGTAATCTCATCATAGAATGAAATGAATTTCTTCTGATATGACCTGTTGTCGTTGAGAATATATTGACTAGCAATCTTATAAAAATGGCTTTGTCTTCTATTCTACCTTTTTTTCTTTGATCTTCCCTCCTTCATTGCTGGCTGCCTGGACCCTTCACTACAGATGGGAATCATGAAAATTAAAGCTACCAAATGAAGGCAGAACTGACATCTCCATCAGTACTGAAGCTTTCTGCCAGCAATGCAAAACTAGTATGCAAGAGCTGCAAAGGTTTCTCAAAAATGTGACTATATGAACAAATTAAAACAACACAGATCTTCTCCCCTTTCATTTACAGTTCAGGCCTTACAAGTTTTATCTTGCTTTCTCTGGCAAACAAGTACTTCAGGAAATCAACCTTAACACCTCTACTCATTCTTTCCTCTAAAATCAAGTCCAAAACCAAATCAAAAGACTACAACATTATAATCATAATTCATGTTAAGGGTGAATAAACCACAGTTGACAGGTATTAATTCTATTATTTAATGAGCTGCCAGAAAATGCACATTAAGTCCTGTTGTAATGTGGGAAGGCTATGGTATATCCCAAAGAGAATACCAGGGAAATCAAGTATAATCTAAGATATATATGGAACTAGATAGATTTAAGTTTTATGTCTTCAAAATCAGTTTAGTTATATATTACACATCAAAGCAAAATAATGTAGCTTTCTAAGATACTTGCATGGCTTTGATCGCCAGAGCATCAGGACATCTTGGAATTTTAAGTGAACCTCTCTCACCATACTCCTGTGAAGCAGCAAAGTCCTATCATTTCTGTTGTCGTCACTGGAGCCTAATTCATTGAAATCCTTGTCCACAGATCCCTACAATTTAAGTATCTTAACAGAAACTGTTGTGGAAATCCAAATGCCATTGAGGATACTTACCAAAGAGCCTTGTCCAAGGTCACATAGCAGCATTGCAAAGGAGTTTTCCAGTTTTTAAACACTGGACTCCACACTAATCATCTGAGATCATTCCTCAAAAGAATGACACCCTGGCTTTATAAGGTCCAAACACAGGCTAATAAAAGTGACCTGTAAAGTACCCCCATTTTTTGTCATTTTGTTTTGCTTTTTTTTTGTTAAATGAAAATATGTTGGGGAAGTGCAAATAAGTAATCACCAGTCTTACAGAAACTCCTGTGAGTTCTAGCCAGCAAACATTTATATTGTATACAGCAAATGTATAGTTGTTTGTTTTATTTTCAGACTAGCAGGATTTTTCAACTAGGTGGGGTTTTTTTTTGGTTGGTTGGTTTGGTTTGGTTTGGTTTTTATTTTAAACCTGTAGAGTGTTTTATTAAATAGTAATACAAATAAAACACTGAAAAGGCAAAAAAATACCTTCTTTTGACCTGACAACAAGATCACCTGGTCAAAAAAAATCCCCTTGAAAAGGTAAAATGTTGTAAGGCAACACATTTCAATCCTAGATCAGCTTTTGTAGTCAAACTATAGGCTGCTGATTTGAACAAGGATTTATACTGAAAATAACATGAACATGCCTTAAGGGAAATCCAAGCTATCAGAATGATGTGACATACAGAATTACACTGCCCATAATACCCAAAGTCATCTCTCTATAGTGTTTCTGTGTAGAAAAATATACCTTCCAATTGTGCTTTCCAAAGGACAGATTATAATGTTATAATGAGTAATATATACCTATAAAGTTTTGTGTTTTTTTGTTTTTTTTTTTTAATAACCTCCCAGAACCCAGTTTTCACTGGATAAGATTTTACCTTATAGTGTTTCTTTTGAGTAAGAGAGCAGCTGGATTCTTGGCTGAAGTTCAAATGTCCATAAACACAGACTAAGCACTTTTTACTTTGAAACTATGTACTATTTCCATCCAAAGTCAATTTAAAACATCCCCACCCTCCCCTGAATGTCATAATCCTTGTCATGCTACTGCTGTGAACCACACATCTTGGGTATTGGATTGACTCTGCCTCTGGCACTTTGTTATATCCAGCAGCAAGTTCAAGACCATCATCCACACATCCTGCTTTTTGGTATTTCTCATGCTTACATCAAGAAACATTAAAAGCAGAATTTATACCACCTGCAGTAGCTATGTTTACTTAGGATTTGTGGCTTTGCCAATTGCCAGTTACAGAAAAACCTGCAAATACTACAGTGAAGATAAATGCCACAGTAGAAAAAGTATCCATTTTTAATGACACTGGTTTTATCAGATATAATGCAATTGCAAAGCATAGTAGTACTTGCAGAGCAATTTTGGTCTTTTTCCTTATAATAAGGTACACAGATTTACTATGCATATTCCATCCAAAATCAAACTTTTGTGAGGAGCATGACAATCTGTCAAAACATGGTGTCAAAAACATAGCTTCAGTCTCTGTGCAGCTTTTGCAATCTAAGGGCAATTTGCCATCAACACTATAGAAAGCAATTTTCTATAAACATTAAAAGCTTTAAGCATAGAACTGCATCAAAATGTCTTAGAAATTTCAGTGTTTTTTGTCTGAATCTGAAAATGAAAATATGCCTCCTGACTTCTGCAAAACAACCCATGGGCTCATTCCCTAAGATCTAGATGATGGCTTGTACATCCCAAGGCTCTTCAGTGAGTGTTGAGGAGTTTGTGTCTGCAGACAAACAGACTCTCCTGGAGCTTGACTTACATCGGGTGGCATTAACCTACAAAATAGACAGTGCAAGCTCAGAGAACCTGCCCCAGACCCCCACCAACTTTTGTTTGATGATTTATGTGGATGGGCAGTTTTGACTTCTTTCCATCTCCCTTCTGAACTGCCTTGTGGTCTGAGTGCTGTAAAGGATAGAACAGAAGAAAGAAGCTCACAGGAACCCCAGTGCTTCTCAGATGAAATGACTTCAAGTGGGAGAAGGGATATTGCTTGTTCCAGATTCCTCTACCCCATACCTACACACAAGGATATTGCACAATCTTGTTCTTAGCACATTGGCTGGGATGTGAGACTTACCAGCCCACTCCAGAAAATGAGAATGAAAACTCTATAAAGCAGAGTTAGTAATGAAATGATGTGGTATATTGCAAGTACAAAACCCAGTTATTTGTGCTATCGTGTGCATAAGACAGTCAGGTCTTGTTATCCCTGAAGAAACCCACCTGATAACTGACTATCCAAGCAAACACGAGTTCAAACACCACAAAATCTTCAAAGCAGACCGTTGTTTTGGTTGCCTGAACAGGCATAGCTGACCCTGGAAGAGTTGCACAGCTTTACCTGGGAGCAGAACAATACTGTGCCCTGAAGCACTGGGAAGAGATGTCCAGATTGATGCCAACCAAGCTACCTCTGGAAAAGGAAGCCAAACAAGCTTAAATGAAGTAGGCAGCTGCCTACAGCGGGCTGCTGCTAAACAAAGACATTCATGTCCCTGTTACTTACATCACCTGTGCCAGAGCTGCAGACAACAAGCAAAGAGAGCAGGGCTTCCAGCTTGTCATGCTGCAGGGACTGTGACAAGACCTCAGATGTTAAACATCACTACTTTGAGGAGCAGTTCCTAACCCCAGAAATAGCTGCTGACCCCTTCTTCAGGACCAGCTGTCACAGCCAGGCATCTTCCTCTGCTCTTAATTCCTGTGAACCTGCTTCTTCCTGCCTTCCATTTCTATGCAGCAGTAGCATTGCCTCTTCTTCCTCAGGTGGCAAACCTGAATTTTACTTGCAGCTTACACTGCTGAGAAGCTTTAAGGTGGCCCTTCTGGAAGGCACACAGTCATGTCAGTAATCTGTAGCTAATACAGCTGTAGCACATTTGAGACCTGGACTACTGTCTCTGCATGGTGCTGTATTATGCTGGGTAGATGTTTCAGCAGATCCTGTACTTCACTGTGTAGTACAGACATGACAAAGAAATTTAATTTAGTATTAGGTTCTTGCTGGAATCATTAGAGAGAAAAACAATTGTGTATTGGCTTAATTCTGTTCCCATTTAAGTAATTTAGTAAGCAATACAGACACCTGACTGCATCTATCTAGTCTATAATTTTGAGCAATTCTATGCCTGGATGACTAACAAAATGCAAAGTGGATACAGGTAAACTTAACATTTCTAGAAATGATTTCCATAATACACTACATAGTATTTATATGAGGAAAAAAAAGTATTATTGCCATTTTATAATTTAATGGAATATGTTACAAACTAAGTACAAGGGATGAGTCATTTATGAATATAGGCCTTGAGCAACCTTGTCTAGTTGAGAAGCGTCATGGACCGAGGCAGGGAGGTTGGATTAGATGATCTCTAGGGTCCCTTCCAACCTAAGCTATGATTCTATGAATGTGAGGAACATTTTTAAAGCAAAGTTTTAAAATGTATCTAAACTTTGATTTTTTAAAAATAACTTTTTGTAATATAATGGACATTATTCTTTATATTTTGAATATCTCACAAAATAATGTAGCATTCCACTTACAACCAAAAAAAAAAAAAAGAAAAAAGAACCAAACCTCTGAATACACAGTATATGTAGGCATATATTAAAATATAAACTGCGTGTCTCTCCCACTTAGAGCAGTAGAAATCCACTGTGACACCAGTGGAACAATAATGTATTTACCCTGATCAAGTCTAAGCATGAGTTACATTGTAAAGAAAAAAAAGCTAGAAGAATAAGTAAAATTTCATACAGAAGGAAGCATTATTTTAAAGGAACACAGATGCAAAGAGGGAAAATTATAGTTACCTTGAGGTGCCTTTAGAAAGTGTGAGACAAAGCATTTTATAACAAGTATAACAGTGTGTCCTTTACAAATATTCTTCCTGCAGATGCACAACTCTACACGCATGACATCAAAAGCTGATTTTTTTGGAAACAAAGTGATTGGAAGCTATATTAAAATACCTCTTCTTGTGAGTTTAAAAAAGATGTTTTGTTGCTGAATGCATATATCAGTTCGTGAGGAATGTCATGAGGAATGAATTTTACTGTCTGTGGCTTTAGCTCCTGCTCTAGCAGCTTTGGAGTTCAATTAATATGCTCTTAAACAGTATGACAAACCTATTTCCATATAATAATATTGCTACTTTGCATGCATGCCCTGGGTGTTTGAGCATCTAGATGCACATTTATATGTGCAAACAGACCTGGAAATCTGATGGATTCATTAACGTGGTTCATGAAATGAACTACTAAACTTGAAGCTGATGAGAGTTAAGCAATTACCCAGTGTCTAATTCACACTGAATTGCAACAGAAATCAGGCCACTCACTTCCCTGAATTTTTTATTTTTTAAATATCCCTGACAGAACAAAAGAACCACACATATGACCTTTTATTCCGTGTCATTTGGGTCGTGTTCCTGTAACCACGTTCAAGAAGCACATATTTTGTTCATCTCCTGGTTGCTGCAATTAAGCTACATTTAAAAAGTCCACAAAGCAATATTGAACGCTTTCCAGAAGATGGCAGCAGTATCACAGGAATCATCACAAGCAGGCTTTATTAAGCTTTTTGCAAAGAAAAAGATTCTAAAAAAATCATAGTCAACAGCTATGATCAGGTCCAGGGTTACTAACAGCTGATACATGCAAAATCAGTCCTGACAAGACAGGCTTTTAAAGAAGAACTGATATTCAGGTGCACTGAAACACACAAAAAAACTAGCAAGGGGTACCCCTTTTTTTTATTGCATCTTATTTCTCTTGGATCTGGTAACAGCTGAAGCCCTGTAAAAAGAACATCCTCCTAAATATCACCATCTAGCAAATAAAATAGTGTAAATAATGTATCTTGGGTAACTATGCTGCTGTTCTAAGTGTTTATTGGTTTTCTGCTATCTCCTATGGGTAACGCTTGCTTTTTTTAAACACACCTCTAGCCTGTGTGCTATGGAGAGCATAAAATAATGAACAGGTTTCTGTAAGTCTCTCTCTCCTCAGGAAATGCCTAGCTTCTACACAAGGCCCACTGAACTTGCCTTTCCTCTTAGTGACCAGATTAACCCAGGCATTGGGATAGTTCTCTGAGATAAATTATTTTTTCATTTTTAAATTTATTTGGGTGGCTGGGGGATGGAGGGGAAGGAATGATCTTAAGCCTCTCCTCTGCTTCTGGTTTATGTTTGTCTTATGAAGAACTAAATTGCTTCAAATTAAGGAATAAGTAATCTACAATTATCAAATCTAATCCATGTTCTCTTCTAAGATTATCACTATTCAGTTCAACAACTGCTTGCCTCAAATTCTGAGTGTGAATAGTACTTTACTGAAAAAAAAAAAACCAACCTGCCTTAGGTGATTCTAATTAGAGATGTTTCTAAGCCTGAATATTGACACTGAACAACACTGAGAATCTTTGGGCAAATTTCAAAACCATGAAAACTTGGTGTTTGAAATGTGGCCTGACCTTGGAACTTCATCAACTCCAAGTTCTGAAGGATGGATTTAGACTCAGGATCTACAATTCCAAGCCATCTGAAAGTGGAATAAACAAAAATAAGCATTTTTGAAAACCTTCATATCCGGTTCTCCTGAATGGGGCTTCATCTTTGCAAAATGTTCTGTAAACACTGCTGAGGAAAGCATTGGAAGAATAATGAAAATGTCACTCTTCCAAGGAAGAAGAGCAGATGCTTCCTGAGAAACACAGGTCTGATCAAAAATCAGTGGTAGCTGGGCTGGTTCATGCCAGGAGTACCCTCTCAAAACCAGAGGTTCTATCAAGGATCTCTCAATTTCTATTTGTTCTTTTTTTCCTTTGTTCTTTCAGTGCAAAGGCTAGTTGTGTGATTTCAAGTAATTTTCTTCTGAAACAAGAATGGCTTCTGTTAAACTTACACAATTTGTGCTAATTGCATTCACAGAGTATATACCTAGTCAATAGTGTGACTTGTCTGACCTTTCAAACTGATGCTTTTCTGGTTTGTTGATTCTAGACATTTTCTGTAGTGTAATTATGCAAACTACTAGAAAATAATCCCTAAAATGTGAGGTCCCCAGAGTCTGTTCATTTTCTGTCTGGCTTTACCAAGGGTGAAGTCAAAGGCATGTTACTTCCAGTGCAGATGCAAGGTCAGCACAGTCAGCTAAGAAGAGGCAACCCTTAAATTCCATGGAAACATATACATGCACATGCATGCCTACAGAAGGATCACTTCAGACTGGAGCTTCTGCACATGGGAGTAGACGAGAGTTCTCTATAAAAACAGTTTATGCTTGACTAAAAAACATCCATTAATTAGTCTTGGTTCAAAAGATCCACTGCAAGAAGACAAGCACAGCACATCTAAGTACCAGTGCTAGCCGGAGAAGTCTGACATCTCAGAAAAGAATGAGCCAGTATGTCCAAATGCCACCAGGAGATCCCCATGCATACCAACTTGTCTTGTTCTCAGAAAAACTCTGAACTGGCACATCCTTTTTAAAGTTTCTGGAATCAATGCTGCAGTGCGAATGATTTTTTGAATAACCATGCATGGCTGATGAATCCCTCATTTATTTACTGCTTGTAAGAGACCGATGGCGGCAGGGATTATTGTTTGTTTTTAATAAGAAAAGGAGATCAAGAATTCATCTTATGTGATAATTAGGTTGTGTTCTGATGATCTGATCATATGTGCAATTTCTTGCTGCCATGGCCAGATCCTGGGCTCCTGGAAAATGGGCATGACTCCATTTTCTCCAGTGGAGCTTCATTAATTTACAGCTCTTAAGGATCAGGACCTATCTACCTGTTTCTGAAACCTAGAATATGAATTTCTATGACTGTATGGTTTCAATAGTCCCTAGGCAAGCACAGCACGTACTTAAATATCCGTCATTTGAGCCATTCTGCTACAGTAAAGCACCTCCTCCTGGGCCTCCCCCATCTCATTACCCTGGCTGTACATTCCATCCAAATTAATTTTTTCTTTCCATTTCTCTGGGTACATATACATCTAGACTCTCTTCATTGCATTCCTGAAACAAAATTCAGGCTCCTTTCTATCTTTTTTTTTTTTTTTTTTTTTTTCCCCCTATGCCTTTAAAAAACCTATTGCCTTAAAAAAAGTGATCTAAATTTCTAAATTCCTCTTTTTTCTTTTTTTTTTTTTTTTTTTCTGTGTCACTTCCAATACCTTCTCTTGCCTTTTGTTCATCTCTGGAAGCGTTACTCCTCTCAAATTACTCGTAAACATAGGAAGAGTCTCATAATCACTGTTAGAACTTAATAAAAGCAATAATACACTTCACAGAATCACAGAATGTTAGGGGTTGGAAGGGACCTCCAGAGATCATCGAGTCCAACACCCCTGCCAGAGCAGGACCATCTAGTCTAGGGCAGGTCACACAGGAACGCATCCAGATGGGTCTTAAAAGTCTCCAAGGAAGGAGACTCCACAACCTCCCTGGGGAGCCTGTTCCAGTGCTCTGTGACCCTGACAGTAAAGACAATCTGCCTCATGTTGAGGTGGAACTTCCTGTGCTCCAGCTTGTGACCATTGCTCCATGTCCTATCGCAGGGCATAAGTGAGAAGAGGTTGCCCCTTCCTTCCTGACACCCAGCCCTCATATATTTATACACACTAATTAGATCCCCCC